>NW_028279979.1:0-25575 GCF_059751315.1 Micrasema longulum | reverse complement strand
TGTACGCAAAGAGCATTGAGCACCATACGCCTTTATCTTTATAATTTATTTTATTTTATTGATAAAAATTACCAACAATTTATTGAAGGTAATATGAAAGTCTAGTCATTTAAAGGGCTTATCATATGTCATTGGATGGTTTAAGTGTCATGTCAGTGTTTTACACACTGTGTAGCGTTCACCATTCTGCCTTTATTTGAACATCTATATTCCTTCAATTCTTCCCTTCCATCTGTTGATGTTTGTGAAGTTGTAGAACTTAAACCTTTTTTGATGCGGGTGAGATTCATGTGATTGAATTATTTAGCCTACGTACTAGGCAACGCCCGAAAATATTTTTCAATTTTTATACAATCTTCTTTTTGGACCTTTTGTCATACCTTCACCTTGGCGGTATAGTCGAAAATAAATTCCCTCTAGCGATTATAAAGATAAACTACCGACCCCCCCTCCCCCTTTAAGTTTTGGGTAGGTACATCGATATAAAACAAGGGGAAGCGTACGTCACGATACACATATCTACGCTCTAAAATGACATAGCTTCAGTATGACGTCATAGTTGAAGATAAAGTCTCCCAACCGACTACAAAGGTATAGTACCGATACCCCCACCATCAAGTTTTGATGTAAGTACATCGTTTTATACAGACGGGTCTAGAACTCCTCGATACGTTTATCTACGCATTAAAAGTGTCAAAAATGTTGTTCCACCGAGCAATTTTTTCTTTAATTATTTTTTATATTTTTTTATAATCGTTTTGTGGTTGGCGCTTTTTTTCTTAAAAGCCTATTCAAAATATAAGAGATAAATAAGTCAGTTTTGAAGTCGAATTAAATTCCGACATAACTGTCACAAACGAACGCCTAGATGTAAAAAATGTCGCTAGGTTCTGTCCCATTAACAAATAAAAGTATCTAGGCGTCAGACACAGATTATATGCGTCAGAAAGTTACCACTCTAAAAAAATAATTTAGTTATTATATTTTTTCCATCTGTTTTACTGTCTTTCCGAGTGGATGTATCGAAACGTTATAGGAGCCGGCCTTGTAGTCGATCGGTAGATACATACAGACGATCGTTAAGCGTACCGTTTAGGTGATTTCCAAAGTCATGCAAAACGCATGTTCAAGCGAGCATTTTTTGCTTGAATCGGGATTTATTGGAGATTATAATCGCTTTGAAGTGAGCACTTTTTATTACAGAAGCCTATTTAAAACATAAATGAGAACTATTTTAAATGTTAGTGACGTAAGGAGCGCGGATTAATTGTTTGCGGTCATTCCATTGGCTTGTTTCGATCATATGATGTCGATATGACAAGTAGGTAGAACATACCGAGGTAAGATGCAGATAGTACAGAAGTTAAGTATACCGTCTCGATATATACAGATGAAGATAGCGTTCATAATCGAGGCACTTATAATAATTTACATAAATAATAATATCTATAAAATAAATCTATAGGATATCCACCGGAAAATCTTGGGGATTAATTCACCCATTTACCTTAAAAATAAAATATTTTTTAAAAAGGGATATGATACGATACTTAAAAAATAAAGCTTAGGCTAAGTACATAACGCGTCGAAAGGAACACTGGGTTACCTTCGAGCAATTCGACATTTCTCTAAAACACCCCCTACAATTTGCCCTTGGCAGTGTCTTAAGCACCATTGGGTGCGGATGAAATATGATGATGACGATATCATCATAAGTTCTCCATCTTATTAAAGAACGTATGAATATTTATTATTATGTAAAACCTTTTGCTCCATGACAGTACAAATTTTATCAGGCGCAAAATAACTCACATTTCTCTTATATGAGAATGATGTAATTAATCATTGTGGACACATATTTCGACATTTTTTAGAAGTTTAACATTTTTCAACGTTTTTAAACATTATTAGAGTCTTTATTCAATAAAATACACATATTGTTACAATATTATCACTTTGTATCCCGGAGCCGTGTAAACACGTGATTATATAACCAAGCGTTGTGTCCCGGTCCCTTATTTTCACGTGGTTTACCAGCTGTCCAAAAAAGTGCATTTTATTGACATCTAGTGACATTTATTAGTACTTTTTTGCTGCTGGTAAACTACGTGAAAACACGGGACCGGGACACAACGCGTGGTTATTATAATCACGTGTTTACACGGCTCCGGGATATAAAGCACAAAATAAAGAGTAAGACCCTGTATATGTGCAAACATTGAAATGTGGCTCTTCATAAAGGCAAATATTGGCAAAACCATTAAAAAATAGCTCTTTTAATTGTTTCCAATAAAAAATAGAAGTTTCAATTGACTTAACCCAGTATTTTTATTATTATGACACTTTTAAGAAACCAAAGGGTCAAAGGGGGGATGGTGAAGGTTAGACAGTGTGTAAAGTGGCCACTTAAACCGGCCAACGACAGGTCATAAGCTTTGTAGATGCCTAGACGTTTTTATTACCTTCTCTAAAATCTTCTTTATCTCTGTTGTAATATGTTAATGTTTAATAATAGTTTGTCATCGAGTGCTCAGACATTACGTCACATTAGGGAAACAAAGTTCTATGTAGATTCATGATTTTTTTGAGACATGAAAGTTTGAAATGAAGACATTATTTTATCCAACATGTTTCATTTATATTGTCTTAATAAACTTAGTAATAATTACGGATGAGTTTCCTTTTTCTTTTAAATTTTATGCAGATAGAAGCGATATTTAAATATGAATACTACAAAAGCAAAAAGTCAAAAAACATATTTTGTTTGATTGAACCTTGTTTCCCTAATGTGACGATTAGTTTTGATTAAAAATTTTAAAAAAGAGTTCAGGCGTAATATTCTACTCATTTAAAATAATGAACCTATATTATTTTGTTTTAGATGCTTGAAAATATGAAAAATAGAATTAAGAAAATAAAATTAAAAACTCAATTAAACCAGATAAAACGGTTTTAAATATTTTAAGAAGTGAAAAAAATCGAGAAAAAAAATACGATTAAATTAAAGAACAAACATGTACTTGATTATATTAGAAGCATTAAAAAAAAAAAAAAGAAAATTGTGGGTGGTCATAAATGTAACCGAAACAAGATAAGAAATAAAAAGTAAAACAAATAAATCAAAAATTTCCAAGTATATCTACAAAATTAAAAATTAATAGTACATATCAAAACAAGATCTTAAATAGGTTAATAAAATAATAAAGAAAAAAAAAGTTAAAAACAAATTTCGGCCATTTGAGGTAATTAGTTCTTAAAAAATATTCCTGAGTTTTGCATAGACTAGTCTGGTTGGTTGTGTAAAATTACAACTCCTTTACTTAAAAAATCATATTTTTTTCAAAATTTTTTGTGATTATATTATAATGAAGGTTGTTTTTTTATTTATTTTTGTAAATCGACGCTGGAAAGGAAAAAAATACCAAGCGACATGTTCATAACTCGTTTTTTCAATATTTATTTAAATTATGTAGAAATCACGTCAAAATAATACACATGTGTTAGATTTTTCATTAATTGAAAAAAAAAACAAAACACCTTAATTGGCTCTTTTGTAAAGTTGATACAAGTAGCTTGGCAACTTTTTCCTTTCCAGCATCAAAATAATATATCGTATTAAAAAAAAATATGTTTTTTTTGCAGTAGGGAAAAATCACTTTTTTTTACAGTTTTAAAGTAATAAAGATCGATGAATCTCTGTCCAGTAAAATAAATAAAAATGCTTTTATTAATGGCAGAAAAAGTATTTTCAATTTGTAATTTTGAATTCCCACAAAAAAGGTTATTCCATTGGCCACGCCTGTAATACGTCACGACTCACGTTTATTTGTTCCTGGCCATTGAAATTTGTTTCGAACATTATTGCAAATCTTGACGTCACAACAACCAAGGCCAACACGTCGCATTTTTCTAGGAACGTACTATCATTCAATTTCTTTTTTACAAAAATGTATGAAAACATATCTCCACAATATCCATATTGATTTTAAAAATACAATTAATTATTTTAAATCCATTTCATATATTTTTATCGGTTTTCGTATTGTCAACCTAGTGGTGTAGTGGTCAGTGCGTTTGCTTACCATTCAAGAGGTTACGGGTTCGATTCCCGACATAGTTGGTATGGAATATTTATTAAAAAGAGTGTTTCCACACTAGAATATTTTATAGTTCCTGGACTGGTACCTGAGGCGTAAGATTGATTATCTTTCCTTCATGTAACAAAAATGATCAAGATACGCTGATATTAGTGTACCAATACAGTGCCCTATGCACCATTAGGTGCGGAAAGGGAATAATAAAAAATATACAATAATAATTCATAGTATATGATATTTCTCTATTACGGTACAAATTTGTACCACATATTTTTTTTATGCAAGGAGTTTTTTTTAAAAAAAACAAGAAAAATGTATAATATTGTTTTCAAGCTATAAACAAAATCATTTTTTAAAAAAAACGTTTGAAAACTCTACTTAATCTATTAAAAAATTACAACAGGGGTGAAGAATACCTTAAATAAGGGAATATGAAAATCTACACATTTACAGGGCTTATGACCTGTCATTGGCTGGTTTAAGTGGCCACTTTACACACTGTGTAATATTCACCATTTTGCCTATGTTTAAACAGCCATATTTCTTCAATTCTTCCATTTGTTGATTTTAGTGAAGTTAAAAAGCTGAAACTTTTATTGTTGTGAAGAGATTCATCTGACTGAATTATTTCACATACTAGGCAACGCCTGAAAACAATTTTCCAATTTTAACTTCACTCAAATCAACAAATTGAATAATTGAAGAAATATGGCTGTTTAAACATAGGCAAAATGGTGAATGATACACAGTGTGTAAAGTGCCCACTTAAACCAGCCAATGACAGGTCATAAGCCCTGTAAATGCCTAGACTTCCATATTCCCTTATTTAAAGTATTCTCTACCCCTGTTGTAATTTGTTAATCTTAATGACTTCCGAGAGGGTGAAATCCAGTCTTTTGTCTACGAATATTTGGACAAACTCAAATATTGTACTAAATCTATGTTCAGAGAACAAACGTTCAATTTCAAATAAGACTTGAGAAAAAAAAACAATATTCTCCGTTCGTTTCTTACTAAAATAGTTTAGTGTTTTGTATTTACTTTGCTGTATTACTACAAGATGTTATATGCGGGTAATGTACAATATACGGTGTCCAACGTCCAAGATATTGTGTTACACGTTGAATAATAATCTTATGAAAGCGAACATACACATTACACATTACTCTAACTAACCTGCAGAAAGCTCTGAATTATCGAGGATATCAAATTCAGTGATGAAATAATATACACGTGGTAAACACACAACGCACATTCTAACAGTACTTAAGTGGGGTACCTACTCTATTTTGCTAGGGTATTTTGGAAACGCTCGAGTTCATACCGATCGACACAACCGTATGTTTCATCCATCTGGACACAGAGAAGAAGGACTTCACTTTACAAAGAACCTTTCCCCCACTAAGCATCCAAAAATTACACATGATCCGAACGGGGGGACCAAATGACCTCAGCGCCTACTTGTATATGGCGTCAGGAAAATAAAACGTTGAAAGATTATGACTTTATTAATGTTTTCGCGTACACATATATTACTCATTCGTGCATTTTATTCATTTTTGTTAGTTTGCCGAATGCTTATGTACATAAAGTGAAATTGACCCTTGTATTATATTTACGTCTTTTTTGTTTTAATATTTTTTTAAAATTAAAAAAACTATTTAAAATTATAAAACAAAAACAGGAAAACGCTTCTTTCTATTAATTTCACGATTACAAAAAATATACGGCAAATACTTGAGTTATCGAATTAAAATTGGTCTATGGGGGATTTAAATCCCCCCCTTTGGTCCGGCTAGGTTTAAATGTGGGGCCTAGTACCTAGTATCAAAATAACCAAAGCGTCACTTTTTGAAGTTTTGATTTAGATAAACCGTTGGATTCGTCTGATTGTGGCGCGTCGAATGGTTATTAAAAACCCAATCAAATCAGCCTAGCTGCCATTGAAAAAAAGTAACAAAGTTTGTGTTCCGTTTCAAAATCACCAACGTTTTCAGCGATTCGGTTTCATATCAACCAACGTGAAAATAACCAATGAGATGGCTCCATTTTGTATCACGTGACCCGTTGGTCTAGGGCCTTCAATATGACTGATTCTCATGAAAAAGAGGATTTTTTTTTACTATTAAATAATTTAATAATTTTATTAGTGATGGACACTACTCCGGAGCTTTCCACCCCAACAAAATGAAGAAAAAGGATCTGGCAGCCTGAAAATTGGCAAGCAAACGTCAGGAAACGCCTCTGGGGTGCTATTCTGAACCACTCTCAAGACAGTTTTTCTCGTGTATTTTGTACGTAACTACACGAGATAATACAGCCACGAGGGCCTTTGGGATACCAGCCCAGGTAGGTTGTATTAGATATTTTAAAGCCGATTGACTGCCTTAAGCGTCGCGCTCTGTGGGGCCATACAAAAAGAACTCGTATACGCGCTCGCAAAAATGCGGAATTTATCGTCCACGGTCAAGTTTTGCATTTCGCATTTCGCATTTTATTTTTTTTTTGCACCACAACAGGCCAGGAGGCCCAATTACAGTGGTGAATTACATTACAGAACAACCAGGCTTGAGAAAAATCACATTTTAATTTTTGTGTTCTCACCGGGAATCGAACCCGGAACCTTCCGTGCGTGAGTCAAGCGTCTTGACCACTACACCACGGAGGCCGCCTCTCTGTGAGATATTATATTTTGTAAGCTAAGTTACATCTCGGATGCCCAAGACGTGTTTAGATGGTCAGCAAATATTTTAATTTGAATTGTTAACATATATTTTTAGTTTTTTACTGATTTTATTTTTTAAGATCCTCGTGACTTTTGAATTTGTTTTTACTATGTCTTTTTTTTAAATATGTTTGTTTACTAACACATATACATTTTTTGATTACATCTTTTACTTTATTTTTTACATTGTTTTTTTCTCTTTCTACTCGGTATTTTGCTATGTCTTTTTAAATATGCTTTTTGCGATACACATACATTCATTTTTTACTATGACTTTAAATATATTTCTTACTATGTATTCTGTTTTTTTTCGCATTTTACTTGATTTTTAAAAAAAATATTTTGTTTTTTTTTTCAATGTTTTTTATTATGTTTTTACTACATTTTTTACCATGTACTCCTTACTTTACTTTGTTTTTCACTTTGTCCATTATCTTTACAACTGTTTCTATATATTGATTACTGTTTTTATATATTGACAAGCGGACCCGACAGACGTTGTCTTGCCCGAACGTTAGCTTGCCTGCTATTAGCTGGTTGAACAAACATTTTTTTCGTAATTAATTACCCACGTTATTTATTTTGGAATTTTCAGGCTATTTATATATTTGTAATATCTTGCAAAAATCACTACTCTAGTACCAATAATCAATGGAAATAATACAAGAATAAGTGTTAATTAAGAAAATTCAGAGCGCGATTTACCCTGAGCCCTCTTAAATTATGGCACTGAACCCATGCCCAACGTGAATTTAATAATTCTTTAATCGTCAGCCGTGTTACGACGTGACCTTGACATTTAATTCAAAACCAAAAGAAAAGAAAGAACTACGATAGACCAGATCTTGTCTTGAGGTAGTATTTTTTTGTCCTAGCTTTAATTTTATTTCGTTGTATTTTATTTCATTTGTACCTGTATTTAGTATAAGAAAATGTGTTTACCATTGTTGGAATGGACTGTTTAAGTCCGTCAATAAATAAATAATAATAAAAGAAAAATGACTGTATCGTAAAAACGTGCAAAAACTTTCCGGATAAAAGGAAAAATATTTTTCATTGATATGTAGGTACCCAAGTACACGTATTTGATTGAATTCCAAAACTAAACATTTTTAATATTCAAATATTGGACTTAATTACATAGGTAGGTACCTTGGTACTTGTTTGTGGTTGAATTCCAAAACATGGAAAAATAATTTTTCAAATAAAGAACTCTTTTTGCAAATGTCAAACTTTACGCTACTTACCGGCAGTGATGCATTCTGTGTAATAATCCGTTTTTCAAAAATGTCTCGAATGTCGGTTAAAATTTATTAAACATTACTAAAAATCCATTAAAAATATGTTAACATGTAGAAATTAAGAAATTGTTAGGAAATTAATCAATTCAGAATCCATTAAGAATTATAGATGTTTGTAAACGTTAAAATACAAACTTTTTAATTTACAAAAAAAATAACATTCTCCAATTTTTTTGGAATATGCATTTCAGTCGAAAGCAACCCTGAAAATCGATGAAAACACATCTATGCTTCTAATTTTTTTTCTACCCAATATATTGAAGATGTTATCATTTGCAAACCTTCAGTACGTGAATTAGAAAGTTTTGCAAAAAACCGCATGTAAATCTGTCCAGCCATTTTCGAGTTTTTGCGAGACACAACACGGTGATTCATTTATATATATATATAGAAGATTACATCCTGTTTTTATTTTTTTTAACTGTCTTAGGACAGGGTGAATAACCCTTGTTAAATAGTCAAAGCAACTTTACATAAATTATTATTTTTTGTATGTAATATAATATGATAATAATCTGTAAGGATTATGATTAAATATTGACACGTGACGAATTATCAAAATTAGCGTATTCAATCAACGATATTTTTTTGAATTTTCATACTTTTCTTTTGATAATGTTACAATATCATAAATAATAACTAATCCTTTTTCTCTTGTATTCGGTTATATTTACTTCTTGGTATTAGTTATTTAATAATGTTGGTATTGTTGTCAATGCGTAAGATGGTTAACGATGGCGGTATATTAAATTTTGTAAATGTCACAGCGCAAATAGAAAATAAGGAATTTAAGATGATGCTCTGACCTTATTTGTAGTTTTTCTTATTCCTCTGCTTAAGCGGCAAAACTCCACACTAATATTTTCATTTTCTTTGTCACAGTCAATTTATTTTTGTTTATTATTAATTAGATTTTATATTTTGCGACGCATTTTTTTACCGAAAATAGATTAGCGATTAAGCATGTACTACTAACGAGTTCAAAGCGGACACTAAATTCAGGTGACAAATAATAACTTAATTTGATTTTCGAAGTACTCATATAGGTGGGAAGGGGACAGAATTGAATTTGCAAAGAGAAAAGGAGACACAGGTATAGGAATAAATTTACGCTGTGACACTTTATCAAAATCCTTCTGGACTGTTCTTAATTCTATGGATTATTCATATCGTTTTTGAACCCAGTTTTTTTTTATTTCCTTCAATACTGCTTTGTTCAACAGTTTTTAATTGCTTTTTTTCAATTACCTTGAGCTGGTTTTTAATTTTTTTAATATTATTATTTTTTTTTCCTTAAAATATTATTGCATACGAGCATTTAAATATAAATCATTCTTCAATAAGTTCTTTAGCATGTAATATATACTGTGTAAACTTCACTGGAATGAAGATGATTTTTTATGCCTCTAATTTATTTCACAGTTACACAGAAAATAAAATATATAAGGTAAAGTAAAAATTAACACCAAGTAGTGAAAATTAAAAATACGTACCTATATACATATCATTACTGTAGCTATCAAATATTTTTTACGCTCGACGTGACGCGACTTGACGTGACGTTAGACGCTAGAGGCTTGAATGCGTCAGCTAGGCTTTTCACAATATTTTTCACAAATTTTTCAGTCGCTTTGCCTATGTACGTTATTTGTCTATTTAAATAAATTATAAATTAATTTAAAAAGCCAAAGTTTTCAATAAAATATATTCTATTTGGATTCAATCTTATTAGAATTCGAAATAAATAATTTTAGGGTAACATCCTCAGAGTAGAATTATTTATAATATCCATAGTCGGAATATGGTAATTAAATGTCTAGACTTGTTGACTTAGAATATTTGTTTTGCGATAATTTAACACGTTTTGTAAGCAAATATTCATTATTGAGAGTAAATAATAATCTGTTTTTGATAACGTTTCTCTAATTATTTATAATGGAGACTTTAAATCGCTCTAGCTTTAGAACAATCGGGACAGTTATTTGTATGACCTGGCTATACATAAATAAGTCGGTCAAAAAAACTCACTAGGAAAGTGTTTTTAAACTGGATCAGAACTTTTATTTGAAGTACCTTCGTATTTTTTTAAATTTTACCTAGTCGAATACAGTAGCCGGCAATATATATCGTACGTCGGCATTTAGAAAGAGACCTTTGGCTATATTTGACTTCGTAGAGCTTCGTTTTTGCCATACATGTGTCACGTCGTCACGTGTAATGTTCGCCAGCGGTTGATAAGCGTTCTTAAGGACGGTTGGGACAATTTTAAATTAACTGTCAATAAAATAAACTACCAGACTTAAGTAAAAACTATCACACTAAAAATAAAATGAGCTATCAGAAGTTTTGATAATTAAATAACTTATGAAATGTCAAACGTTAGTAAAAAAAAAAACCCCAATTAGAGGGCATAGAATTAAGAATAATAGTTCAGAAAGAGCATAGAATTTATATTTGAATAAATCGTACTGTGTCCAAAATTCCCCCACTACGCCCCACTTTCGCCGCTCGCATTCTCGAAGTCACCGCGTAATGTTGCACAATGGGAAAAAATATAATCATAACACAAATGTAAGGTTAAAAAAAAAACAACCTGTTAATTTATCTAAAATTTTATTGTGTACGTGGAAATATTGATCGGCACAACAGAGTAGATAAGTAAAAGGTCATTTAATAAGAGTAATTGAATTAATGAACTTTAAACTTAAAATATAAAACAAATTTTATTTTACAAATATTACATAAACGGATATTTTTATAACATGTTAAATAATATTTGATGTTTTAAAGATAATTTTGGTCAAATTTCTACCACAGAGTTGTTTAATCTGAGGTCCAACTTTCATTAGTTCTCACATTAGATGAGCAAAGAAGGATAAAAAAGTTTACTACCCTGGCAACACTAACGAAATGTTAATTTTGATTTCTTCGACAATCTGACAGATGGAAAAATAATTCAATTTTTAAGTAATGCATTTGCTACGTACACATTAATTTTCTAATTATACATGAAATGTGATCCCATCCTGTTCCTTTAAGATCCTAGCAGTATTTCTACACTTTAAAAGGACACAACAAGGCATATTTGAATTCAAATCGGGAGTTGCGTACTGAGCGACGTCTACAAAGAAACTAATGACGAAATGAATCGGGTTGTGGTCCCGTGGTTAGTGTTGCGGGCCAGGGCTAGAGGCCCAAGGTTCAAACCCCACTCTACTATAACTTGATTTCCATTTTCTAATAGTGAGTTATTTACAACTCGGTGAAAATGGCCACCAAAATTGAAATATTTGTGTAAATTATAAGAACGCCAATATTTCTTTTTTTTTTTAATATTTAAAAAAATGGGTCAAAACGTAAAACTACTCTTTTAAGAGTAGTCTTTTAAGAGTAGTTTAGTCACCTTCTGTTTGATGCCCGTATGCGGTTTCTGGACTTTTCTTAATTCCATGGACAGACTCTTTCTAAGTGCCGATGTACGATATATAATGCCGGGAACTGTGCCTAGTTATGTACATTTATTTTTAATATTATTTTAAACACTCTTCGCTCAATCTTTTCAGACCGTAATTAATTCCTGTGGACATAAAAAAATATGTTGTGTTCCGTGAAATATGTACTCAAGCAACGTTTACTAATTTTTTCAGGCTTGCAGACCGGTAAAAATAGAAAAAAAAATGCTGACCGGTAACGCAGGTATAAAAACTTTTATTTATGTAGTATTTTGTTTGTTGATTCTTAATGTTATATTATAAATACCCGCCTACTGAGAACTCTTTACAACTCCTTGGTGCAAAGTAGACTCGAGAGTGGCTCAATGATTTGGGGGCCACATGAACTGAAGTACTCTCTTATGATAGAGAAAATCCAAAAGAAGTTTCTGAGATATCTCTACATGAGAGAGTCCTTGGCTCTACCCGACCGAGTTTCTCCAGGGTATGCTTGGCTACAACAGTTTACAGACTTTTAGTTTAGAGAAGGGATGTGTATTTGACCACACATTTTTATCGATCGTTGCGCGGTATGATCGATAATTCTGAGATTTTGATGAGCATTGATTTGTATGTTTCTGAAAATCCTAAGACAGCGTCAGCATAGATTGTTTCATA
Source organism: Micrasema longulum (assembly GCF_059751315.1). Classification (NCBI taxonomy): domain Eukaryota; kingdom Metazoa; phylum Arthropoda; class Insecta; order Trichoptera; family Brachycentridae; genus Micrasema; species Micrasema longulum. Next base: position 13,343 of record NW_028279979.1, on the reverse strand, counting down.
TTCCAATATACAGGACCAACCTGCCTATGTTTATACCTGTTGGAAGGGCTACCGCTATGCTCCAAATTTCTTACCCACGTTCAAATTCAAATTACGAGCAACTTCTAACTCTTTTTCATTTTAATTCTCTGATAAAACGCCGCGTTGTTTTCGATATAAAATTTCTGGAAAAAATATTAAACTACAAAGTAGATACTAACCTCCTAAATAAAATACAAATAAATGCGGGATTGAGAGCACTCAGACATCGGGAAATATTTAAACTGCCTTTGTTTTCAAATAATGCTACATACCACACACCCATGGCCCGCATGTGTCGGAAATATAATATATACTGCCGAAACAATAAAATTGACATTTTTCATGATACTCTCTCAGCTTTGGCAAATGATCTCTTAGGAATAAATCTTATTCAATAAGTACACACGTACAACTTTTTTTTATTGCATTGTATCCTGTATAAAAAAAAAATGTATTATAACTTAATATATAAATCGGGGGGAAAGGGCGTTGGCGAAAGAACACCTGGCCAACTCAAATGTCAACCTCACCTGCTCGTGGCCCCCCCTGCTAGATAACTGACGAGGCTCTGACGACCGAAAATCGGCAGAATAGCCGTAACATTGGCTCGGATTTAAATCCCCGCAGCACACAAGGATGGAGATCCGAAAAATCTCCCATACCAACCCGTCTGGACAGCGTGGTATAGAGCTACTTAATTGTGGCCGTCCAAAATAACCCCCCATAATGATGATGATATAAATCGATTTTGTGTAATTCTATAATTGAAGATATACAGGGCGTCCCAAACTTATGGGACATGAAGGGGAAGTACCTTAAATATCGTAGATAGTGTATTTTGCTGAAAGAAGACTTTATGTTACTTTTAAAAGTTAGTAATTCTGCATTCATAGATTTTCTAAAAATTACTTGCTTCGTCTGGGAATCAAACCGACTTAAATGTCAAAAAAAAATTACCCTACTTTTATGATGCCAATCGAAAGAATAGCTAAAAAATAATAACTTTGCTTAAGTAACATAGTATTTTAAAAGGAAGGAACAACGTAAAATGATTGAGTCAAATTTCAAGAAAGTTATTTATTGCCGACAACGAAGTTCGAAAAGTAGCGATATTATCATTCCAAAGATAGCATTGATTATTCGTAAATAAGTACCCACTTCATAAATTTTGTTCTTAAATTTGAAAATGGAACAGTGTGTGCGAGCGTTTGTTTTTTGGATATTGATCTGTTTAGTCTTAATTCACTTACACAAGTGTTATCGTATTAATTTATTGCGAACATGGCATATCAAGTAAGTTTTGATCTAATGGAAGCATATTTTTTGAACGATAAAGATATCTCTAGAAGTTTGCGGTGGTATAGCGTAAAATATCCTGATAGACAAATACCGTCTCGTAAAGTTTTGAAAAGGCTTGTGGACAATTTGAAAACTCTGGGACGTTTCGATAAACGCCCAAGAGAACCACAGCAAGAAAACCACATGATCAACGACGAAGAACTTGATATTTTAATTTACTTTTCGGCTTTTCCGGAAACATCGGTGAGAGAAGGAGAACTTGAAATTAGAGTTTCGAAAAGTAAAATACACCGTGTATTAAAAAAACATGGTTTTAAGAGTTATGTTGAAGGACGATTGGTTCAAAAATTACTTCCGGGCGATACAGAAAGTAGAAAAAATTTCTGTCTTGATATCCAGGCACGCTTGCTCGAAGATCCAAATTTTTTGGATAATATTATTTGGACATACGAATCTAACTTTAGCAATAAGGGTATGTATAACCGCAACAATAATCGTATTTGGTCTAAAGAAAATCCCCTACGAGTCACTGAAACGAATAACCAAGTGCGTTTTTCACTCAACTGTTGGTGCGGACTTTTAAAAAACCGGGTTTTCTTAATCCACTTTTACCATGGAACCTTGAATACAGAAAAGTATTTAGGAATACTTCAAATTTTAAGGGATGAGATAAGAAATCTTTCCGCGGAGGAGCAAGAAAACTTAATTTTCCAACAAGATGGAGCTCCGGCTCATAATAGTCTGAGAGCAGCAGATTTTCTAAATGAATGTTTTCCTACATGGATTGGTACAAATGGACCTATTAGATGGCCGGCCAGATCCCCGGACCTTACACCATTGGATTTCTTCTTTTGGGGATACGTGAAAGATATGCTATGCAAAAAGCGATACGAGAACTTGGGCGAGTTGCAAACAGAATTGATCCATATCACATCGAGTGTTCACCATAAAATGATAAGAAAATTAACAGGCAGCGGACTCATTAAAAGATTGGCGATTTGCGTAAGACAAGAGGGATCACATTTTGAGCATTTAATTAATTAATTTACAAAAATACCTACTTAATTGACTACGGCACTTTCATGTATGTTTTTAATTTGATTAAAATGATTAATTTCATATTGTTTCTTTTTTTAAAATACTATGTTACTTAAGCAAAGTTATTATTTTTTAGCTATTCTTTCGATTGGCATCATAAATATAGGGTAATTTTTTTTTGACATTTAAGTCGGTTCGATTCCCAGACGAAGCAAGTAATTTTTAGAAAATCTATAAATGCAGAATTACTAACTTTTAAAAGTAACATAAAGTCTTCTTTCAGCAAAATACACTATCTACGATATTTAAGGTACTTCCCCTTCATGTCCCATAAGTTTGGGACGCCCTGTATATGCATGTAAAACTGTATCGACGAATGCTTTCAAATTGTATGTTTCTAGTATATATCTTTGTTTTTTTTAGAGTCTTTATTCAATAAAATACGAGTATACATATTATTACAATATTGATACATTATAAAGAAAACAAAGTATTAAGATATATTTTGTCCCGATAATAGTTTGTCATCGGGTGCTCAGACATTAGTTTTAATTAATAATCAAATAAGAAGAGTACAGACATAATAGTGTATACGTATATTATATATATTATTTTAATAAACATAAAAAATAGTTTAAAGATTTTTTTTTTAAGTAAGAAAATAGAGTAAAATAATACAATTAAAATTAAAGAATAGTAATTTACTTAAATATATTTTAAATATAAGAAGGAAGAAAATAATAGACACATATATAAATAGTGTGTGCTCATAAATGTAATCAAAACAAGATAAAAAATAAATTTAAAAAAGTTGAATTACCTAATAAAATATAATAAAATAAATAACATTCAACATTTTGCCTATGGCCACATTTTTTCCATTCTTCCCTCTGTTGATTTTCATCTGAATGATATTTTCATGGCTGAACTTTTCCACTAGGCAACGCATGAAAATACTTTTCAATTTTCATACTTCTCGGACCACAGTTGGTTGAATTAAAAAGATTTTAACTGTAACATTTTTATTTCATCGTCATTATTTTACATTTATTTGCACCCAATGGTCCATTGGGCGCAACATCAGAACACCAAATGCAGCGTACCTCGGTCATTTGTTACATGAAGGTAAGGTGATCAGTCTTCATAAATTGTCTTTTTTTATTTATTTGATTTATCTACCCTGCCATTAATCGAACCCGGAAAATTTCATTTATTTTTTTTAATATTGTATTAACTACGCCAACAGGAATAAAATATTGAATGGAATTTATTGTTTTTTTTTATTTTCAATTAATAAATTTCATAAAAGGTACATGTTTTTTTAAAAATTCTATACAAATCTACTTTTATACATCTAGTAAATGTTATCACTGTAACACTAAAAAAAAGAGACCAACTCTTGTGCTTGGAGAGTGACTTACACTGTTGTAGTTGTTTATTTATAAGAGTTTATATAATTTTTAATAAACGAGTGAATAAGAAAAAAAACACAATATATAAAGAAAAAAACACAAAATAATAATACATTTTCAAAAATCTCTTTAGATTTACTTTAAACTTATTTATTGATAAATTGTTTTTAGTTCACTGGGGAGATTATTATAATTTTTTACACCTTTGAAGACAAAGCTATTTTGACCATGACTTGTGTGGAATCAAGGAATTTTAATATTATTTTGGTATCTGAGTGACTTATTCATCTCAAATTCTTTTATTTTTTCTTCTTTATAAATTTGTATAATATAATTTATTTTATAAAGAGTGCCTACTCAATATGTTAAATAGACTTTTCGTAACCTTAAATATGTTAAATAGACTTTTCGTATTGAATGTTGAGAGTTTCTTTAAAATTACTTTAATAATTAATCTTCGTACTTTTAATATATTGGCATATGCACCACCCCATCCTACAATACCATGTTGTAACAAGATTGTACAATTGAGTAATAAATTTTAGTCTATATATACACAGAGATATTTAATTTTATCTGTTGTATCAAGTACAGAACATGTAAGATCGCAGCTAGTTTTGTTACATAATATTAATATTGTTGTATGCCATGATCGATTTTATTTAAATATTTTCTAATACGTTTATTTTAAAATAACTTTATTTTACTAAGTAAGTACTATGATATAATTACATATGGCAATACTTTTAATATGACTATGATTTACATTGTCGGAGTAAATTGGATCTTACGATAGGGATTGTTAGAACTAAAATTGTTTACACTACGAAATATTACACACAATTTCACCATAGCTCGTGTTTTGACGTCAGATTTATTCACGGTCGACGAAATCTGTCAAGTGTCAAATTGAATGTATCGCGAACTGCGTTTGTTTTTGTGATAAGATAAAGCTGCCTTTGTTTCATTTCTGTGGCTGGCAGTGCGAAATTAACGAATTTCTAATAATTTGATGATTAAAGACAGAAGTGCCGAAATGGCGCCAAAGAAAGAAGTTAAGAAAAATGTTAGCGATGGAGAAGACTATGGAAGTGATGATTACAGAAAGAAACGTGACAGGAATAATCAGGTGAGATTGTCAAATTAAGAAAAATATTATAGGATACATATTAAATCCATGTATTTCTCATAACAACCCAGTGAGGAGAGACAGTGTCTAATATGTTTACATACAAATTAATTTTCTTAATTGTTTACAGTATTTTTGTTCGGTATCTCCGAGAAGTAGCTTGTTATAAAAGTGAATAAATGTATGGAGACAACCATACACTAAAATCTTGATGTATGTTTCCTCGTTACGTCTGAGATCTCGCTATTTCCGTGATCATTATAACTAAGTTCGACTGTATATATATAATATACTTATATATATGTATATACAATGTATTTACTAATAATGTGAGATACATTAAAAGTTCAAGCAATCACACCTTTAAAAATATGCTACAAAATGAGTCATGGAAAGAGATGTTCTTGATTTCTTTAGCTAAATTGCTAGCAAAATATGTTACTTTTAGGTTTTTTCGTATATATGTGTACGCAAGTATGTGTCTATATACACATATAAGTTGTTTATGAATATGTGTCCGTGCATGTATGTGTAATTTTGTTCATAAATTTGTGCTGTCACTTTAAACTGATAAACCAGTATACCAATGCACAATAGATCTTCACAGGTCACAGTGACGTCAGGAGCTTGCATAGCACTGACCCCCACCACTAAGAATGAGAATACCCACGCACAGGCTATGCCTATGTAGGATTTTTTTTCTTATAATTTTGTTTTATTATTATTCACATGTACTGTAAACCTATGTTAATAAGAAAAAAAAACAATAAATAATTATTTTTTTCATTTAAAAAAAGATGTTCACGCATCAGCTTAATAGCTGCTTGTATAAAATAATAATAATCTTTTATATACATGTCAATGCAGTTAGTGAAAAATTATTACAGGCTTCTTCCACGTTTACAACGTTTCCACTTCTTTCTGTCCCAATTATTAAATATTGATTTCTCCAAACTGAAAGGTTTTATAAATTTTGGCATTCTGCGTAGACCAACTAGACTTTTGTTGTACATTTTGTTGTGAACACAGTTTCAGTAAATGTAAAGAATTAGTTTAGATACTGTTTTCTGTTCTATTATTCTACTCTGTGCCTACGAACTTTTGAACAATAAAACAAGTTTGTGCACTGTCTTAACTCAAAAAGAATTCATAAATCTTTTTTTATTTCTAGGCTGTCAAGAGGAGCCGATTCAAGTCCAAGCAAAAGACAATGGAGACTCTCGGGAGGATAAACAAACTGAAAAATGAAAATGAAGCTTTGGAAGACAAAGTTAAAACTCTGACTAAAGAATTGGCATTCTTGAAAGACCTGTTCTTAGCACAAGCCGCTAAAGCTCCTAATGGAAAACTCGAGGCCGCTAATTTGGAAAAACTGTTGGCTGAAGATCCAGAAGAAAAACCTAAAAGGAAATAGAAATATTGGGATGTTTTTTTTTTGTTTTCACAAACAAAAAGTTTACTTTTGATTTACCCGGGTGTATATTTAAATATACACAAAATTCATGATTTATTTACTCCCATACCTACTGCAATTAAAAAGCAGCGAGTTTTTTTTATTACTGGTATCCCTAAGTACGTCTCTATTTTTTTCTGCTAATGTTAGTAGTCAGCATTACATAGAATAGATCATTTCTTTGCTTGTCAGTTGGCTTGTTTTGTTTTGGAGCAAATTGCCGCTGTCCCTCTCATTTGTTTTTAAGAAAAGTTTTAAATATATTTAAAATTAAACTAGTTTGATTGAATAAACATATCGACGCTGGAAAGGTTATTTACTTTAAGCGAAATTTTGCAAACTTTACAGGAGAGCCATTTAAAAATTAAAATTATACCTCCCTCCATTCAGAACATCAGACGAGGTAAATCATATTTTAATGTGTATTTCGCCTATTTATTGAAAATATTTTACAAGTCCCCTTCCTTTAATGTAATTAGTTCTGTCGTTATTAAAACTGCAATGTCACTTAAAGTAAATATCCTTTCCAGCATCGATATATTAAGATAATGACCGTTTATTAAAATTTTCTCTATTAATTATTATTCTGAGACCCAGTGTTTTTTAATCACAAATGTTAGATCATTTCTAAAGTATAGAAGATAAAAAAAGCCAAATGCCTTTTTTTTTCAAATAATTTCTTTAGTACAAACAGAATACAAAATTCGAATGTTTCGGATCTCATTACAGCATCCATCATCAGAGTTGATGTTTTTTATATGGATATATTATGTAACGCTGTGTACTAAGGATTTGTACGGTGTTGCCTTACAATTATAAACATTTGAAAAGTAAAATTTCATGTTTACTAACATTAAATTTCCTCAATGGGTTATGGGACAGTTAGTTCATTGGATTATGTCATCATTCTGTTTGTTTATGATTGGCGAAAATAGAGATTACTATAAATGAATCGTTTTAAATGTTCGATTTAAAACTATTTTTATTATTTTCTTCATACATTTTAGAGAATTTTCGCTTTACAATTTAATGTTCCTATTGTTATCATGTACAAGAAAACACGTTTAAAAACCTATTTTGGGTTGCACTCAAATTTTCTTACTATCTTTACATAAAACATTTCAAACCGCAATTTGAAACATGACTATTGATAATATTTATTTTTACATCATGATATATTGTAAATTGTCTTTTATTGGAGCTAGGACCATCAAGAAACCCTTAAAAGCGCGTATTTTTATCTGCCGTTTCCGGACGGACGGTATACAAATAAAACTATTTTTGAAAACTGCAAAACATGCACACAGAAAATTTATTTCTGATACTCAAAAAAATCGGTTCAGTTATGAGGCAGAGAAAATAGGAATTAGAGACCTCGATTTTGTAATCAGTCCAACGTGCGGCTGTCTTTTTCGCACAGTATTCGAGGAGGCATCTACGAGAGTGACGGAAAAACTATATTTCAATTACTTATAGAAAAAGACGAGTGATACTTCAATCCACAAATTTAGAATATCCAGTGACCGGTTTCATCGCTTTCGCGACGTCTTCGAGACTGGTATATTTATTATGAAATTCAATGTATTTATACAAAATAGAGGATAAAGAATTCAAAATTATGACAGTTAATTAAATTAAATTGTTTAAATTTATTTCAACAGAGAAGGAAAACGTTTTTGAGAAGTGAATATAGAAGTCTAGGCATTTACAGGGCTTATGACCTGTCATTGGCTGGTTTAAGTGGCCACTTTACACACTGTGTAACATTCACCATTCTGCCCATGTTTGAACATCCACATTTCCTCCACTCTTCCATCTGTTGACTTTTGTGAAGTAAAAGAAAAAGGTGAGATTCATCCGGCTGAACCAAATCACCTACTAGGCAACGCCTGAAAACAATTTTCCAATTTTTATACTTCTTCTTTTACCAGGCAGTAATTCAACAATGTTTGAGTATGTCCAAATGCTTGCAGACTGGTTGGATTTACTTCACAAAAGTCAACAGATGGAAGAGTTGAGGAAATGTGGATGTTCAAACATGGGCAGAATGGTGAATGTTACACAGTGTGTAAAGTGGCCACTTAAACCAGCCAATGACAGGTCATAAGCCCTGTAAATGCCTAGACTTCTATATTCTCTTCTCAAAAACGTTTTCCCTCTCTGTGGAAATAAATTTAAATATGAACAACTCCCTAGGGAGAAAATCCAGCCAGTCTGCAAGCATTTGGACATACTCAAACATTGTTAAATTAAATTGTTTTTGTTTTAAGGATCATTAACAAAGTGTTAACTGAGTTGATATAATATTTTAATTACTTTAAGTATTGTATATATATTATTTTTATTGTCCCATCCCTCACAAGTTTGATTTCTGAGAAACAAAGAAATACCTATTTATCGAACCGTTCTTCGCTGCATATCCTATCAATGTTTTTTTTCACTGTCACACATCCTACATAGATAATACTTTTGTTATTTTAATTTTAATAAGCTCAACAAGAATCAATACGAATTTTTCATGGATGTAAAAATACAAAAACTGTATTAAAAATTACTGGAATAATTTATTAATAAAATAATTTTATTATATTAGTAAATCTATGTATGTGGGTACGTTTGTATATTTTACATACTCAATTTATAATAATATATGTTTATTATGTTAAGAAGTTGTATTGTATTATCATTTATAAGTACTGTTTTTTTTTTAATAAATCTAAATTTATTTTCAATGTTATTTTTTTAACTATTGACGAATTATATTCTGTTTCTGTAACAAAATATGGTATATGTTTCTGCATTGTGATATAATAAACGTCAGTCAGTGCGGAGTCATTCATGTTTGTATTGAAACATCATGAAACACAGAATTTGTATATCACACTGTGCTCTACCCAGCAATATCAGATATCCCTATTTTTATAATACCCATGTCTAGTTTTTTTACCTTTTATGTGCCGCTAGCATAGAATTAAAAATAGTCCAGAAACCTTTAAATATTCACCAAATTCCTTAACGGACTGGCGGCGGACTTCTTTGAAGCTGAATTCCAAAAGTGGATTAGTCGTCAACAAAAATGTGTTGAAATATATTGAAAAATAGTCAAAAAATTAAGCTTTCAATTATGTATTTTTCAGTTCAAATAAAAATAAACCTGAAAAAAATTGAGAACCTTTTTTTTACACAACCCTCGTATATCAAGGCTTTCAATTTCTTTTTTTTTTAATAAAATGAAATATAAGTGTTCTTATAACTACCCAAACATTTCCATTTTGGTGGCCATTTTCAACGAGTTGTAAATAACTCACTATTAGAAAATGGAAATCGAGTTGGGGTAGAGTGGGGTTTGAATCTCGGGCCTCTGTTGGGTTAAATGGGTATATTTTATTTGTTGCTTTTCTGTGAGCAAGCCAATTTATTTGTGCATCCTTTTTACATTAGAATATATATTTCTTTTAAGTTTAATCCTCATCGCCTTATTTTAAAGAATTTGTATGTTTTTAATTTCCCCTTACATAAAAAAGAATGGAAGAACAGTCATTTATACGGACATATGTTTGTTTTTAGATAAGAACACTACTCTTTGTATCTACTAAATTTCTTAATCTTCCCATAAATAGAAAACAAATTATAGAAAAAAGACAATATTATCAAGTAATTATTACAAGAATATAGACAAAACCCATAGAATTAAGAATAGTCCAGAAGGAGCGTAGAATCATATTTGAATACATCGAACTGTGTCCAAAAATCCCTCCACTATGCCCCACTTTCGCCGCGCGTTTCGTTGCACGATGGGAAAAAATATTATAACACAAATGTAAGGTAAAAAATAAGCAATCTGTAAATTTCTCTAAAATTTTATTGTGCACGCGGAAACATTGATTGACACAACAAAGTAGATAAGTAAAGGGTCATTAAATAAGAGTAATTGAATTAATGAACTTAGAACTTAAAATATAAAACAAACTTTATTTAACATAAAACGGATATTTTTATATCATGTTAAATAATATTTGATGTTTTAAAGAAAATGTTGGTCAAATGTCCACCATGGCATTGTTTAATCCGAGGTCCAACTTTCATTAGATGAGCAAAGTAGGGTGAAAAAGTTTACTACCCTGGCAACACTAACGAAATGTCCATTTTGTTTTCTTCGACAATCTGAGAGATGGAAAAATAATTCAATTTTAAGTAATGCATTTGCTACTTACACATACATTTTCTAATTACACATGAAATGTGATCTCAACCTGTTTCTTTAAGATCCCAGCAGTATTTCTAGACTTTAAAACGACACAACACGGCATAGTTGAATTCAAATCGGGAGTTGCGTACTGAGTGACGTCTACAAAGAAACTAATGGGTCTAAATGTAAAACTACTATTTTAAGAGTAGTTAAGTCGCCTTCTGTTTGATGCGCATATGCGGTTTCTGGACTATTCTTAATTCTATGACAAAACCATTGATAAACATTAAAGAAGAGAATGAACAAAATTGGACTAGGTGAGAATGAAAGAGGAAGAGAAATGGTTAGTTGAATTTGGTTCAGCGATTGCAGAAAAGGTTGTAAATATATAACAATATGCTCACTACGGACCGTGGCAAGGTACAGACTAAAAATAAATATATAAAAACAACACATTTCCTTTATCCTAAAGTAGCCCGTACAATGGAGGTCCGAATACTAGGCAAGACTTATTCTACACAGGTTTACCAATAAATCAGTAACTCAATATTATATGTAAATAAAGAATATTAAAATACAGGAATATTTTTATTTATTTATTTTATATTCTTGTTCATATCCAATCATTTTGTTACAATACCTTACAGTTCGTACAATAGAAAACATTTTATTCTGAAACATCACATTTCTATTGGCTAATTCATCGAAATATGGCCGAAACCTTACATAACTTTTGCGCCCTGAGCCGCTTAAAAAAATTTGCACAGAAAACATTAAAAATCTGAAGCAATCACAAACTGAGTGACAATAAATACGTACTTTAAAACAATTTTGAATGTGTAATTTTGCAATAAGGATGTTAAGAGTTTTTAAGCTCCAGTTCTGATTTTTTGAGGGGGTGAAAGGAGAGATGAAAAATTGGCGTCCTTTTTTTTAGACCTATACGATATTTCAACAATAAAATTTTGGTAAATTTTCCGAGAATTTGACTGAGTTTTTCAATAGATTTTGACTCCATTTTGGTAGATCTACCAAAAAATTGGTAGCGTTGGCAACACTGAATGTGGTGATTGTTGTCAAAAATTACACACATAATTACAGTGGTACCAACTCTAAACATGCATTCGCAGAAAGCAGAATGGCAACCTTAAAGGTGTACCATGACAACAGTGTAGATAAATTTTGACTTGTGTACAATTTTGACTTGACGTGCGTAGATGACATATTTTCATGAAGTCTTCAAACAAATATTTAAGTTTAATTAGATATTTAATGTCATCATTCATATTGATCCAAATTTAGCCATTTACTACCCCATTCTTTTAAATCTTCTCTCAAACACTCGAAACTCCACTATTAACATTCTCAAATGTATATGCTGGAATAAAGAAATAATGTTACAAAGATACATGATTTTATTTTAAGAATATACAATATAACATTTACTAAGTACGAAATTAAAATATGAATAATATTCTAAATAAATTGATCTGATGATTCAATTTAAAAAAATTGCACAGTATTTATTACTTATTTTCAATATTAGGCCCATTTGGCAATCATATTTCACGCCTGACACATTCAATATTTTAAACATTATATTTACTGAATTATAAGGAACTGTGTAGTATAAATATATAATACGTAGATGAAAACAATATTCCATTGAACATTTTATTGTAAATAATGTTTTTAACCATTGCACTGGTAGTATCTGTAAAGTGACCCATTTGAACACAATTTTTGCTGTGAAACAAATTGAAAAAACAAAATAGCTTAGGACAGGGTTTCTTAAACTATGTTCCGCAGAATAGGTGTTCTGCAGAAGCCTGTCATTGGTCGAGTAAAATGGCTGATGGATATCGCTTTGTTTGCTTCCAAACACTATTTTCAAACCATCAGAATTATGATTTTAAACTACATTTGCAACTCAACTCATGATTTTTATAAAAATAAAGTTGATAAACTACAGAATGACATAACCAAAAAAAAATTTTTTTGGAGGTTGCTATCTTTGCTTCCAATGCTCTAAATTACCCAATAAAAAAAGTGTTTCATTAAAATTTTTGGATTTGCAAAGAGTTCCGTTGCTGAAAAAATTAGGAAAATCCTGACTTATACAATAAATTGAAATGGCAAGGTAAAGCGCATGAAAATAAATATGAAATATTATCAGGTCCATGAAAAGGTATGAATTTGCCATTCTGGCGATTTTATAAATAACATTATTCTAAATCGAGGATATGCACATTGTGGCAAATTCTTGAATCAATATCTCCAATGATTACAAAGATATGACATGGATATTGTGAGTATCATGCCCATAGTTAATTTTAAAAATATTGTACTTAAATGTTTTTCATAGTGGATTTAAACAATGTAGACACGTATTATTAATTAAGACTCCACAACACACAGAAAGGGGATTCTTTCCTATTTCGGGCATATCATAATGCAACAAAAGAACAGAAGAGTCTCTAAAATCTTATAGAAACAGGGATAGTTGACTGTAAGCAATCAAAAAGACAGTCTCTTGGACTGTTGTGCCTAATATCCCTGGAAACCTCGACATTCAGCATTGAGAAAGACAAGATGCCTATTTTATTTACATATTTGTTTATCACTATCAAAATTGACAGTTTAAACTTAGTATATTGAGTTTTTCTACTGACATTTCTTGGTGGAACTGCATTTTAATTATAATAATAAAAATACTTTATAGTTTTATTCCACTTTTATTTATAATTATTTTTTAAATTTTTTACCAGTGACCGGGTTTCGTAGTGACCGACATCGTCAGAC
>NW_028279978.1:0-20011 GCF_059751315.1 Micrasema longulum | reverse complement strand
TCTGTAAATGCCTAGACTTCCATATTCCTTCTCTAAAATGTTCTCCATCCCTGCCGTAATTTGTTAAATTTCGGTGAGTTGACATGCGCACGCCCGCAAATGTTTCTGAATAAAAAAAATGGAAAATTCACGCTTTGCGTATGTGGCCTGCTTACGTCAGAAAACCTGATTTCTTAGTGTTTACACCAGACGGAAAAACAAAAAAAATATATATTATCCTTTTCAAGTGCTTTTGCGCCATGAAAATATTGCCATAGTATCATGGTTGACACGTAATATTAATTTTAAAATGCATCTTCACTAGAATATTTCCCCGTCTTTGTGGACTGATCTGAAGCGTAAGACCGATCATCTATGATCGAGATACACTGCAGTTGGTGTAGAAATGCATTGCCTTATGCACTATTAGGTTAAAAATGATGACTTTCTAAGGGGTGGAATCAAATCTAAAAACATTTGGACATGCTTTAACGCTTTAAAATGATTTTTTTTCTTTATTAACTAACCCATTTTTGCTAAATTTATTAATTGAAATGCATTTGTGTAAATAATACGCCACCATTAAACTCAAAGATTGGAATGCGTTTTCTAAATATATAGTAACTCGCTGACTGAACAGTCCATTGTAGGCAATAGGCAATAGGGTCTTCTTACTTTTATAAAAAAATATTATTCATCAGCAAAAGATTAAAACGTGATTACACGTGTTACGTCACAAGTTCTCTTCGGTGCGTTCCGCTGATAGATAAATTGGCTTCCAATAGGCTTCCATACATTGATAGTTCATCATAATCATAAGCTCGACTGCCCTGGATGGCCTTGGCTGAATCCAGGAGTCTCCTTCACTCTTGCCGGTCTGTTGCCCTTCCTCTGTTCCTCACTTCCAACATCGTCATATCCGCGCTGATGCAGTCCATCTAATTCAATTTGTGAAAATTTTCATTATCAAGATGGAAATTTATTGAAACAGATGAATCTCACTTTTATCAATAAAGGTTTCAGCTCTTTAACTTCACTAAAATCCACAGTGAAAGCACTTCCTCCATACCCGAAAACCATTTTAAAAACTAAAGGTCTTCCTATCGGTTTTGCTCATACTAAAAAACAATTTGATTTTCATTTAATTTAACCCTTACTGCTTTCATTGCCTCTTTAACTGTGAGTTTGGCAAATTATATGGAGGGCTTACTCGTACGTCTGATGTTGTCATTTGTACTCATGGCCAAATTTCGATTATACAAACAGTAGAAAAAGCTTTTAGTGAAAAATAAAATTATTATCATCATTATTTTGAAAGATTACTTAAATCTACAGATGCCCTTCATACAAGTCGCCGAAAGATTAATTCCATAATCACGTAATTAACACAGCTTATTTCAATATAACTACTTTAATTTAATCTAGTTGCAGTGAAAAAATCGTTAATTCTCTATACAGTTGACAGGGAGTAAGTTCAGTGCTACGGGGAATTGGATATGAAAAATATTTTCCTACTTGCGGGAAAAATTAGGGCATTAAATTGTACGTCGAAGTTTTTTAACAATGTATGAAAAAATAATGAAATTATTTTATTATAAAAACGAATTACTTCGAACGATGTCACTAGTTCTTCTGAATCGACCGATGATAGAGTGTTAGATTTCCGGGAAGTCAAGAAAAACAAAGTTGTTTTATTTACTTTATTATAAAAAAAGTTATTTTAGTCTTGTATAGAATAAGGGATTATATAGATTTCCGGTAACATATACATATATATCAATGATTTTATGGTGCAGATAAATTCTTTCGTTTACTTATTTTTTATTATTAGTGTCCAACTACCCACCCTATATAATCAATGGCCACAAAGTTAGTGCTTCAAATATAAATTTGAAGTAATGCAATTTTTAAAAAATTCTGAAACATTTAAACTAATTATTTACACAACATTATTTAAAAATAAACACCTGTTTTACATTATCAGATAGATTACAAGCGGTTCAGTTTAGCTGCCATCCTTGCGACTTGTTTTTTTATCACAAATATTTGATTAACTTCTCATTCAGCGCTATACTGTCGCCACAGGTGGTCACAGACCCGCGTGTTGTTAACTTGTTAATATATTTATAATCTCTGTATTGTCACAAGGCATTTGCAAAATACTAAGTTCAAAAAACCTCGGTGCTTGACAGTTCGAAATCAGTGTTTACATTTTGTTTTGGGTTCTTTTTTCAAATAAATTGTTACCATACATTTTTAAATGTTTGAAATACGGTCAGCTATCTAACCACACTTTCCCATAGAGTTACAATAATATTGTGTACATTATATTGTGAGATTTGTGAAGTAACTTAGTGGTAAATAAAAAAGTATGCATAATTGTTGCATAATATTTAAAGTGGACAGTTATTTTGTTTGAAATAACATTTAAAATGTGTAATTTTCAAATGTACTAGTATATAAATTAGAGTGTTTTTTTACCATTTTTAAAATGGATTTTGCTGGGATTTCCATGCTGGGTAGTACTTCGTATGCGAGCTCTAGTCAAACTCACGATGGCTTTAGCACCGCGTTGGATATTACCTCAACAACGGCTCACACTGGTTTACGTGAAAAACTGTTTGGCGCCTTCTTCAAGGTAAAAATACGCGCTGCAAAGCTGCCTTTGAATATATATATATTTTTTTACTTACTACTGTCACACCATTTACTCGTAGGGGTAGGCAGAGAGTATTGACTGCCACACATGTCACCATTCTTCCATATTCATACATCTTGTCACACTTTTCATGTTTACTTCTTGTATTCTATTTTGCTTGTCTCTGCTTCATTTATATTAAATGGATCATAAGGCACTGTGTTTATTTATTTATTTACGGACATTGTCCATTTATACAATTCGTAGGGATAAATATTAGGTCATAAGAACAATTCAAAAACATTAAAAAAGGTCAAAAGTTAGATAGATTGGAAATTTTAGAAATAAATAGGATAAAAAATAATAGCGATAGAATTTTAATAAATCAGCAGATAGAATTTAAAAACTCACCCTCATTACACCCCTTAGTTAGACCTTGTGCATTGTAATAAAACAATAAATATTTTTCATAACATAGAATATCCTCTTAAAGTACACCACTAACACATGTTTCGATCATTTGTCTCATTCTGTTCCATTGCAATATTGCGTATTGTATATTTTTCAACTTATTTTTAAATGTACCTACACTTAAGAAAATATTTAGTTTTATATAATTTATCCATACACTGTATAATATTCACCAGTCTGAAGATGCCCATTAGAGGGTGAAAGCGCTAATTGGTCAAAATAAATAAGTGGAAGTGTACCAAGTATTTTTAAATTAATACCTTATATGTAAATACAGTGGTGCCTCACACAACGAACTTAATTCGTTCCAGGAGCAAGTTCGTTATGCGAAAAGTTCGTTATGTGAAACGCGTTTTCCCATAACAATACATGTTAAAAAAAATAATTCGTTCTGTAGCATAAAATATGGTAAGATGACATAAAAAAAAGATAAATTTTTTGTTATTATTTTTATTTAGATACATCTAAAAACATAATGAAAAAAACACACATTTTTTAATTTTAAGAAATAATCGAATCTTGCACATCTTCATCCATTTTCCGCTTTTTGGCCGATGGTGCAGTGAAAAACCTGTCCAAAGTCGTTTGTTTCTCTCTTTTCTTCAACATCTGCCGGAAATAACGGACAAGAGTATCGGAGTACAGGTCGTTGATCCTGTTTGCTTCAGCGGAATCCGGATAGTGGGTATTGGTAAACTCCTGAACTGCTTTCCATTTGACCAGGATGTTCTTGATGTCAGCAGTTGGAATTGGTTGATTGTTTGATTGTTGCTCCTCGTTATCAGATGACGCTTCCCTTTGAGCATTGTCCTGTTGTTGGGCCAGAAGTGTTTGGAGCTCTTCAGTTGTCAGCTCTTCTTTGTGTTCCTCAATAAGCTCCTCTACATCCTCTTCAACGATTGCTGCGACACGTGCGTAAGTTAAGCGTACTGCTCAGTGACTAACGACTGCCTGCGTGGAAGGATGCAATAAATCGGCAGTGATCGTGTGAAGTGGGCGACTTCGTTGTGTGAAGCGAAGTTCGTTGTGTGAAGCGAAGTTCGTTGTATGAATCGTGAAATGAACGAAAAGGAAGTTCGTTGTGTGCAGCGTTCGCTGTGCGAGGCGTTCGTTATGCGAGGCACCACTGTATAAGTTATTACATCATTAAAAAAGAAGAAAAAAAGCATTGTCAAACATAAGGGATTCGAGACAAGATCTGGAATATTTATTTACTGCTTGTTTAAATCGTTTTAAACTTAAACCAAAAAAGTCCAGATCTTGTCTTGAGTTGACAATACGACAAATACGGGTCGGGTCATTGGAGAATTAAAGCCACAGTTTGTTTTATTCATTGTTTCTCAACCTATGAGTCGGAATATGGAATTTTATCTGTCCCAGTATAATGATGGCACATCGGTTATACCATTTAGTATGCCGAACATATATTATATAGAGTCAATATTAGTTATACGTTTTTATCAGTGGCGGTATTTCCATAGAAGCCCATAAGCCGGGCTTGCCTATTAATTTTATTTCAAAATTACCAAATCTGGACCAAACGCTTAAAAATAATTCATTTCGTTGTTTAAATTTCGCGCCAAATGAGAATTAGAGATCTGTTCGACGTTAGTACTGTCACAGATTATATTGTACGCATCCCGAGATCCGAACCGTATGAAATCCGTGTGCGCGAACGACATTCTTATCTCGCTCTCGCACGTGGGGTTCTTATGGGGCTTATTTCACGGTGCAATTCGCATGTAAACAAACAGTTAACTCATAAAATGTTTGTCTGTATATGTTGAGTTTTATATGGGAATCTGAAGCCAGCTTCTTTAAGGTAAAGTTGGCAGAGAGCGTATCTTGTATTTCGTATCGAACTAACTTTACGATTGTTTATTATGCTCTTTTTTGCAGAATTTGATAATTTTAAACGGTTATTTTTATCTTCATTGATCAAAGACCCGTACTGGTTAAGATTTATGATAATTTACTTCATTTTGTGCAAACGTCATAAATAAAAAAAATTCGGAGATGGCCGACGTTTCTTTTTTATTTGCCTATCTACTATCCTTTTCCAATATTCTATATCAATTATAATTTATCTTTATTATATTTATGTATCTATGGGTTCCGATGACTATTATTCTACTCTACGCATGCTATATTTTATTAATGTTACTTATTGGTAATGGTTGATATCTGAGGAATTACTTTATATAAAATAATATTGTGTTTTCTTTATTTCGTTTATTTAAACGAACTCAGAAAGATTATCCTATGCATATTTTCATAAAATATTGTTATTCATCATAATATACCTTTTGGATGTTTTGTAGACTGTACAACTGTAGTAAAGAAAGCATACATCATGTTTTCACAATAGTGAATTCATCATCATTCCTTTTCCGCACCTAATGGTGCATAGAGCACTGCAATCGCAGTAGGTACATCTTAATATTTTTTGCTACGTGAAGGTAAGATGATCAGTCTTACGCTTCAAGTACCAGTCCAGGGACTATGACACATTCTAGTGTAAAAACACCTTTTAAAATAAATATTTCAAATCAACCATGTCGGGAATCGAACCCGAGACCTTTTGCATGGTAGGCAAATGCGCTGACCACTAAACTATGAGGCCGTCAGGGAATTACACCACATGTGGATTTAAAAATATATATATGGGCTTGCCTTACTCGTAAACCCTAGGCACGCTACTGGTTTTTATACACCAGAAATATTGAACATTTATACATGAATAGTTACTTCCCTCTAGTCCAAACATCCACGCTACTTTTCGAAGCAAGCGATGTTGGACTGATTCAATGTGATTTATACAATCCACATAGAATGGAGACCAGACCACTATTCTGGGAGGCATATTCTAGAAAAGGGCGAACAGTTGAGCAATGGCATACTATTCAGTATTATTCCAACTGAAAATTGCCATGGAAAACGCAACAGTCTGATTATCGATTAAGTTATGTTTTTATGCTATTGTTAATATTATTTGTCCGCTTCGTGGTATAGTGATTAGTATGTTTGCCTATCATGCAAGAGTATCAGATTTGATTCCCGAAAAGGTTGTTACGAAGTATTTATTTAGTCCCTGGTCTGGCTCCTGAAGTGTAAGACTGATTGTCTCGCTGTCATGTGTATTATAAATGTGGGCTGATACACTGCGATTGGAGTAAAACTTTGCGAATGCACCATTTATGATAATATATATATTATAACATATATTCTTATCATTATTAATTTAAGCATTATCGACATAATCAAGAAATGAGTTCTTTGTTGGTTTGCAGTTTTAAATGGATCGAGAAAGAACCGCTAAATAGATTTATGATGCGAATGTTGATGGATGCAGAAATCGAGGAAGACCGAGAAAGACATAGAGAAAGACTGAATCCAACAAATACTTGAAGATGGACATGTCAAAAGTCGGAATAATCAGTGCTCTTGCATGAGAACTCTCCGCCTACCCTTACGGAGAAATGGCGTGGTGGTTTGTTGTTAAAATTGGTTTTTTAAAAAAAAACATACATATCTGTGGTACGGATCTAGAAGGGCTAATGTCAGATTTCATATTTTTCATGCCACATGTAGAGGGTCTTTGTCAATGAGGAAGTTCTGTGTTTTTTAATTTTTCTCATTTGTTAATAGAATTATTATTAAACTTAGTTTTGTATTTCTGAAATTACTTCGCATGTGACGTATCAAGTTTTCTTCCTCTTCTCGGTCAGTTCCACCAATTGGTCGGTTGACGGAAAGTCTTCCACAACTCTTTTATCATTGGTTGATTCACATGAACTAGTGACGTCGTTCAAAGAAGTTCATTTTTATTGAAATATTTTCAAGAAACTTTGCTGTATAATTGAACGCTCTAATTTTTACCGCACATAAGAAAACATTTTTTGTATCCAATTTCCCGTAGGGCTGAAGTTCCTCGTTGAAAAAACTTGCATATTTAACAAACAAAAAACGCAGGAGGCTAAACTAGCAGTTCACAACAGAGTTCTAGTGCCAACTCTAATGTATAAGAGCGAAGTATGGAATTGGAAAAATGATGATGAAAGTAGGTTGAATGCTGTGGAAATGCGATCCCTCAGGCGAATGTGTGGTAAAACGATGTATGATAGGTGCACAAATGTCGAGGTCCGTGAAGTGTATAAGGCTGAGACATGCATTATCAACAGAATCACAACAGAATCAACAGAATCAACAAGTCACAATAGATCTTCACAGGTCATAGCACTGACCCCCACCACTAAGAATAAGAGTGTATCATTATTATTGTGGAAAACTTTAATAGCGCCATTTTTCATAATATATAGCCTCAAGGGTGCTCGACAGAAGTTGAATTTTCTGTTTTCAGTACTAAATTTAATTTGACCAAATAAAACAATTTTCTTTTACATGCTAAGGATCGTCCACTTAAACCAACCACCAATGATAGGCCATAAGTCCTGTTAACGCCTCGACCTCCATATTTCTTTCCATGTCTGTTGTAATGTGTTAATAAATTATTCCGATTATCTTTGATAAATTAAGTAAGAGGGTATTAATATTTATTTAATGTACGCACACAGTGATTTAAAAGTTATTGACTCTTCCAAATGATTAGCCGAGAGATATGTTGAATATCACAGTAGGTATGGATAATGAGATAAGATAATATCTATTGTAGAAATATTTTTTGTAGAATTCAATGTCCAGAGAAAAATTATCTGACGGCAGATGTATAAATACGTCTTCTTTTGAAAAATTGATTTAAGTAACTGGACAAACCTTTCTAAAGAAAGTTATCAAAATTGTGTATTCCTTTTGATGCAATAACTCTTTTTTTTAAATAAAAACAAACTATTACGCCGTTTCCCCGTAATCACTCTATCTTTGCATACAGATTTCGCTTCCTCTACATTCCTACATCTTCTCATGCACGCGCGCCGATTATTCCGACTTTTGACATGCCCATCTTCAAGTATTTGTTGGATTTGGTAATGCCATGTCTCTCTCGGTCTTCCTCTATTTCTGTATCCATCAACACTCACATTGTAAATATTTTTTGCCGTTCTTTCGCTGTCCATTCGCTCTACATGTTCTTGATTTTGTCCATAATGCCTATCTCAGCCTTACATAATGTACAAATCTCGAAATTTGTGCATCTATCGTACATAGTTTTACCACACATTCGCCTGAGAGATCGCATTTTGACAGCATTCAGCCTTTTTTCATCCTTGTTTTTCGAAGTCCTTACTTCGCTCCCATACATCAGAGTCGGGACCACGACTCCATTGTGAATTGCTGATTTTGCCTCTTGCGACAATCATTTATTTACCAAGGTTGATTTAAGTGCGCCGTTAACTCTGTTCCCGGCACTCACCCTCCTTTCAATATCTTTCTCAGTCATTCCATCCCTAGTAAACTTTATTTTTTATGAAATAAATATTTGCGTTCTTCTTATGTCTTAAATGAGTAAAAGCATGTTTTTAAGAGATGGAAGAGTGGGAAAAGATTATGAAAGGAGAGTGAATGCAGGCAGCAAAATGAACGGTGCACTTAGCACAGTAAATGAATATGTGGTTGACATCCTTTTCACCTAGAAGTCACACGCACAATTAGGAGTCAATACCTTCGTCTTTGCTGGTGGGATTTCATACCGCAGCGCCCCAATCACATCTGATAAATGCTTCAAGTTTCTTGCTGATTGAGGACAATATCTTTTAAATCAATCACTATTTCACTGGTTGTCGAGGATAAGCTAATAGAGCGACAATCCAACTTTAAGTATCCAGTAGCTCAATCACAAACAACTATCGACGTGCTTAAAAACATGCTAAGCATTTGAGCGATCACAATGAACAATAATGAACATGCTTAAGTTATCGCAGTCATAAGTCAATGTATGCTCTAAGTCAACGCTCGTGTTGGTTTGTTTTTTTGTTTTCCTTGTAAATAAATACAGTTCACTGGCGAAAAATCAGCGTTTACTATAATAAATAATACAATATATTGCATTTGCAAAATAGTAAGGAGTATCTAATACAAAAAAGTGAAAATTAAATTACAATTACTATGGCGACTGCTTTTCTTGACATTTGGCTTGCCGACCGCCTGCTAAATGCAATAAATAGCTTGATAAATAATGAATAAATAAATAAATATAGCAGTTTAGGAATATTTTCCATATTTACACCGGTGAAATTCAAGTATGTGATTGTGCAGCAGGATTATGCGTCGCGAAATGTAAATATTTCGACATGTAATACTAGGTGTTCACGGATGTTCCATTGTGATCGCGAATATGATAAATAACCATGGTGAGAAATTCGCTTATT
The DNA here is from genome assembly GCF_059751315.1 of Micrasema longulum. Taxonomy (NCBI): domain Eukaryota; kingdom Metazoa; phylum Arthropoda; class Insecta; order Trichoptera; family Brachycentridae; genus Micrasema; species Micrasema longulum. The sequence goes on along the minus strand of NW_028279978.1, from coordinate 10,600 downwards.
GGCACTTCGATATTTGTGATTGAGCTACAGGCATAGAAATATCCAGCCTTTGCGATTTTATACTCGGAAGTAAGAGAGCAGTCTAATGAAGCCCTGTGACAGCTGACTGCCTGAGAATTGTTGTGTGGTGAAATAAATAAAGTCCATATAAACATGACACGTTAAACCAATAAGAACTTGCGGTGTGGAAACAAGAGCGGATACAAACAGAACAAAGAATCTCCCGAGAATGCATTGCATTGCACTCAGATGCATTGCATTGAAAACCCCCACTACTCGGATCCGTTTCAGAGATCTTGTGGTCTCTTTTCAGATCTGCACATTGCAAAAACAAATTCGAGGCTTTCAACGGTTAATTACTATTTCATTTAATAATAAAATATATTCTTTATTTATAAAAGATTCACATCATTTGAACTAACATTTACTGCTTTCAATGCCCCTTTTACCATAAATGCACCTCAATAGATATATACTCAATTTGTTTATCACCCTTACTCTAATTTTCACAATTCTGAGGGCGATGGGATATGAAAGCATCCACCCCTCTTCCGAAACTGTTCATAAAGACTTGTGTCTTACTTCAGTTTCGTATCCAATTTCGTATTCAAACCGCGAAAATAACAAAACAAAGAAACTTTAAAAGCTTTCATTGTACCCCTCACTGCAGTATTGTCAATTTGTGATCAATCAAATACACATGGTCAGCACAATCACCTTTTTCTAATTTTCCAGTATGACAGTGAAGGAATACAGTGTTAGTTCCGATTGAGACCGCGGCTTTAGATCCCGCCTCGGAAAGGAAGAAGAACGTAGTAATACAAACAAATCAAACAAGACACAAAACCCAAATACATATAGGAAACATTAGAATAATTTGCCTTATACAACATGCACTCGAGCAACAGAAGAAAACAATACGTATCTATACCAAATCACAGAGGAACATCGAATTATCAAGACACTACCTCCAAAATCCTAACACAGATCCTAACATTGGCGATAGGATAGGGTATGTTAAATCATTAGCCTGTGAACTGGGAGAAACAAGTCCAATCTGATATATCAGAACCGTCACCATCCCTCCGCCGGCCATTCCTAAACAGTTCACACTGAGTATCCTTATCATGATATTTTGCCCGTTTCAATTACATCCATAAATCCACTGTATTCCCAGAATCCCCCTGTTCAAGACAAGAACCTATTCAAAACCTGGCATCATCCTAGTCAAAACCAGGCCCATTGCAAGTAAAACCCTCACATCCTATCTAATAGCCCATCGCTTCAAGGACCTGGGCTCGAAGCGGAAGATTAAGCATTACGAGTGCCTCGCTCGCTCTAAACCCGGGTTTGGAGGGCGAAAACCGACTTACGGACCCACCACAATGGATCTATTCAGGTAGTAGTGACGACGGGAGCTTATTTTGAACCCAATCTACTAGAGTAAGAATAAGCAGGCATCGTCTACTGTTCCGTGCTAGAAAATTTGGCTACAATAATAAAATTTATCTTTGATAATTTTTGCTTATTTTTAATCATTTAAGTGTAAGGATTTTTGCACTGATTACACCCTATCTCAAATGTAGACATATTATAATAATAATAATTATGATTGAAAAGAGATTTTTGTATTTGATTACAGCAGTAAATTGCCAGAGTGGAAAATATTTGGATATGCCAAATTAATGATAAGAATCTGGGCCAGGGACGGTGTCAAATAATTGTTTTAGAATATTTCAACTAATTAGCATTTTACAACAGAGATGGAGAACAAGATGTATAGTATTTTTGGGTGATCCTGTATCCTGTGGTATCCTGTATCCTGTTGGATTCGTTCCGACGTTTTGGCTAATGATACAGGAGCCATCTTGAGGATAAACTGTGTTGTGTAGAAAAAATTATGTGTACCTAGTAGTTTGTACCGTGTCGCAGTCTGCAGTAGGTACATTCAGTTTCAAAAAAAGCCTTTCAAAAGGTACGAATTGACTATATACACAGACACTTAAATAACATATACAAAGACAGGCTTAAATTAAAGTCAACATGGTCCCGGCACCACACACGACAAAAATGAATCAGCCTTCGCCCCCCTACGCCGCCTCAAAGCTCCTCAATTTTCTCTACGCCTTCTACCGCCCCCCTTACGGCCTTCAGCACCCGCAAGGGGGCGTTATCACCTACTTTGAGAAAGACTACTGTAAAGCGATACCTATGTGTCATATAAATCATGAAATTTGTTTTAAAAAATACTATAACATTTTTTTATGAATCTCTTGATAGTCATAAATTTTTTTTTTGTTGCAACAGAGAGGGAAAACACTTTTGAGAAGGGATTATGGGAGTCTAGGAATTTACAGGGCTTTATGACCTGTCATTGGTTGGTTGAAAGTGGCCACTTTACACACACTGTAACATTCACCATTCTGCCTATGTTTGAACATCCATATTTCCTCAACTCTTCCATCTGTTGACTTTTGTGAAGTAAAAGAGCTGAAACCTTTATCATGCGGGTGAGATTCATCCGGCTTAACCACCTCACCTACTAGGCAACGCCTGAAAACGATTTTCCAATTTTTTATACTTCTTTTACCGGGTAGTTAATTCAACAATGTTTTGAGTATGTCCAAATGCTTGCAGACTGGCTGCATTTTCTCCCTAGGGAGGTGTTCATATTTAAATTTGTTGCAACAGAGAGGTAAAACACTTTTGATAAGGGAATATGGGACTCTATGCATTGTCATTGGCTGGTTACACACTGTGTAACATTCACCATCCTGCCTATGTTTGAACATCCATATTTCCTACACTCTTCCATTTGTTGACTTAAATCCAGCCAGTCTGCAAGCATTTAAACATACCCAAAACATTGTTGAAAAAAAATTACACTATTTAAGAATTTTATAGATTTAAAAAAAGACATAGAATTGTTGGAGAAAGTCCAGAGAAGAGCAACTAAAATGGTAGTTTCTCTAAGAAATAAATCATACGAGGACCGCTTAAGGGAGCTCGGGTTAAGTTCACTGGAAGAGCGGAGGCAGCGTGGTGACTCCACCTTAACTGAGCAATATAATGTACCCGAGTTGAAAACAATGTTCACTATGAATGAAAACCGCCATCTCAGAGCTCATTCATTGAAACACAAAACTACCTCCTTCTCATCCAACCCCAGGAAGAACTTCCCGACAAACCGAGTTGTGGAGATATGGAATGGCCTTCCCGAGAGAGTTATCGGTGCTAGTTCAGTGAATGTTAACTAGATGCACACAGCAGACTCAGCAGTTTGTTATGAATTATTTGAATGTTTTGGCAGTCTATTGTTTGCATACAGAAAATGTTTGATTCACCTTAAAGTCCCACAACTCAACGATATGGAGGTCAGCGAACCGATGTCTCTCAGTGTCTTAGTTTACTTGATGATATATTTCTAGATGTTTCTCTTCTCTTGCAGCATGCGGAGTCGGAAGCCCGGTCCGGCTTCATGCAGGCACTGCTGGCCTCCCTTTCGGTGATCGTGGTCAGCGAGTTGGGAGACAAGACGTTCTTCATCGCCGCCATCATGGCCATGCGTCACCCCCGCCTGCTCGTATTCGCCGGAGCCATCTCCGCACTCACCCTGATGACGGGACTGTCGGGTAATTACACTTTCATACTAAATTAAATTTTAAAATTAAATGTAAGTAGTTTTGATTTTATTTGAAAACGAAACACATCAAGTTTCCGAGCCGGTGTAGTCTGACGGTTATAGAATTTAAAAAATAATTTTGTCTACCAGACGCCACAACAAAGGCAGACTGGAATCTTGTAATATAGATAATCTATAATTAATATGGCTGTTGTTCTGGGGTCTAAACCTTTTTCTGATCTACAATTTACATCCGAAGTACAGTAAATTCTTTAAAGTCTTTTATTCTAGAACGTTTCATAGCCCTTGGACTGGCACCTGAAGCGTAGTACTGATCATCTTATCTTCACCTAGCAAAAACATATTGAGATATGATTATGATAAAATTATAAATAAACTTATCAATGAAACTTCTTGGTTTAGTTTTACTTTTTATTATTTTGACCAACGAGCGCTTTTGCCTTAGTAGGCATCTTCAAGACTGGTGAATTGTTTACAACATTTACAGTTTTTATACTATTCTTAACATATTTTGGAGATAAGATCGAATAAGTATTTTTATTTTATTATAATTTTATCATAATCATTAACTATGAAGTTTTATCAAGAAATATCAACAAAATCATCAATATTGAGATATGCTGCGGTCGGCGTAAGAATGCAGTGTTGGGTGCTGAAAGGGAAAAACCCTCTCCATTACAGCTAAGTAATGTTCCCCCTTGTGTTGTTATAGCGGGTTTTGGTTGGATCGCCACTCTGGTGCCGCGAGCGTACACGTACTACCTGAGCGCGGCCCTGTTCGCGCTGTTCGGGTTGAAGATGCTGCGCGACGGCTGGAGGATGGACCCCAACGAGGGCCAGGAGGAGCTAGAAGAAGTCCAGCAGGACCTGAGGAAGAGAGACGACCAGGTATGTTATGTGAAAACAGTATTCCAAATATTATTTCTTAAGGACTATTTTTCTTTGAAATGATACTTTTGACATATGACTCGCAACACGTGTGGCGCTCGACGCGGCCGTTTTTGGCATTATTCATTTCTAGAACAAATCGGCCAATTGACATTTCAATCGTAATGAGAATACTTAATACTGACTGAATTCATTGTGCTATTTCTCATAAACTTTTATATAATTTATGTGTTAAATTAATGGATAATACAGCTACACAATAAAATATATCACGAAGTTACGTCGTTTGAGAGTTGGTGTATCACACAGAACCACAGAAAAATTAGCAATTTATAGTTGTTATTTTTTTATTTTTTTATTTTTGCACCACAACAGGCCAGGAGGCCCAATTACAGCGGTGAATTACATCACAGAACACCCAGGCTTGAGAAAAATCACATTTAATTTTTGTGTTCTCACCGGGAATCGAACCCGGAACCTTCCGTCTGTGAGTCAAGCGTCTTGACCACTACACCACGGAGGCCGCCTATTATATATAACTTACATTATCTACCTACTATGTAGGTACAAATAAATGATATTTTTTTTATAGCTTACCTGTAAATAAAATCACCGTTCGCCACTGGTATGTATGTACACACCTCGTATGTGCAATTTTTCTCCTTTGCCATCTTTGTAAGTTTGTCCTCAATTCGTTGGATTTAATTGAAAATAAATGTAAATGTTTTAATTTGTTGACTCCGCATGGTGCGTGGAATTATTATAATGCGCATTATCTTTCATGAAACGTAATTACCTAAGAAATCGATGGCCATTATCGGTACTGTAGATCTGTGTACTTATTTATACTATTGGTAGAGTGCAAATTGAAGCGCTGATCAGTTCATTGAATTACGAAAATGTATAATCATTTTCCGACGGCCTTTATATGTTTTACATATCTTTTTCTTAATCCCCAATTGACATATTGCCATGTTTATTTACCTTGCTGTTGTGATGTGTGTAAATCCTTATCAATATTACACCGTGATATATTATTATATTACCGTATGATGTATTGTACCGTGATAAAGCGCAGTCGGTTAGACGGCCGGCTGTGAAACCTGCTTCGCCGGTTCGATTTCCGCTGCGAGAAAAGAATCCAAGAAAAATATTTTTCTCAATGGAAAAGTTCATTGAATTACACGCTGTAAAAATTATAGAATTTGTTGAATTGGAGAATTTAATAAGGGGAAGCGTATGTCACGGTACACATATCTACGCTTTAAAATGACATAACTTCAGTATGACTTCATAGTTGAAGATAAAAGTCTTCCGACCGATTATAAAGGTACACTACCGATACCCCCGCCATCAAGTTTTGATGTAAGTACATCGGTTTATACCGACGGGTCTAGAACCTCTCGATACGTTTATCTACGCATTAAAAGTGTCAAAAATTTTATTCCACCGAGCAATTTTTTCTTTAATTATGATTTATCAAAAATTTTAATCGTTTTGAGGTTGGCACTTTTTTTCTTAAAAGCCTTTTAAAAACATGAGAGAAATAAGTAAATTTTGAAGTCGAATTAAATTCCGACATAACTGTCACTTTAATAAAGCGAACGCCTAGATGTGGAAATAATGTCGCTAGGTTCTGTCTCCTATTAACATATAAGATATAAGTGTATCTAGGCGTAAGGGAGTTACCAGTGTAAAAAATAAATTTAGTTATTATATTTTTTCCATCTGTTTTACTATCTTTCCGAATGTATGTATCGAGACATTAAAGGAGCCGGCTTTGTAGTCGATCGGTAGATACACACAGGCGATCGTTATGTGTACCGTCCAGGTGATTTCCAAAAGTCATACAAAATTCATGTTCTATTTATTAGTTTAAACACTTATTTTGTTGATGACCATGGATTTATTACCGCTATACCTAATGAATACTTAAGCTACGAATCTTTTTGATAATCAATTACTCACAAAAGATAAGAAAAATATGAAATATCTAATAAAACAAACAATCTGAAAAATACAAACGTGTCAATCATGCATCTCTACCCTTTATATCTGTACCTCTGAAGCAGACAGATTCAAATCCAAACGTCAAATGTTCAAAAGAAGCCCAAAGAATATACTTTCATTAAGTGATTTATAGGATTAATTTGTATTTTCAGTATCTTAATACATTGATTTTTTCATTATAAGACTTACATTTCTTCAAATTCAATGAACATTATTATAAATTGGACACGAAAATCGAAATGTCATTACATCAAATTCTGGATATGCATCCGTCTGCCTTTGATGAACAGATATACTCTAAGTGTAAAAGTGGCAAATATATTTCAACTGATCTCCCGGTCAATGGCGAAGATTATCACAGTTCCATTTATTCATTTTACTAAAAAGAGAATACGTTTCTTCAAGATTTAACGGACAGATGTCAACAGTAATAGTAAATTATAATCCAAGAACAACACAGATTTGTCCCCAGGAGATCCTGTCACCAATTTGTTACAATGTTTAAATATTTGGACTGAGGAGTGCGACGATCACAATCCGTTGGATGTACTATGCCTTGACTTTGAAAGAGTATTTAAAAAGACTGTTCAAGAAGTTGGAGCACTTAAGGTACACCGTATCTTTCAAGTCAAAATATGCAACTCTTTAATAAATTCTGATTTAAATATTCCATCGGGAGAAGTTGAGGTGTGAATCCTGGGTACCGCGCGCGTACATATGCTGTGAAAATATCTTGTTATTTTTTCAAGCACTGTTATTCAATTTGCACGACACATAAACAATATATTATTGAAGATGTTATAGTATCAAATAGCAACTTCCTTCCAATTCAATATCATCCATTGTAACATTTCTTTCGACGTCTAGATTTAGATGTCCCTGCTTAGTGCGTTGTGAAAAAACTATGATTAAGTTTCTTAGATTTTTACGGCCGTTCATCAGAACGCACACTTCGTTTTTCTGAGTTAATATTCGTTTGTAATTTTTTCCTACATTTTGGATCGCATTACAGCGTTCGTCGTCAGGTTTAGTGTTTTATGTATTTAGGATCTGTACCGCGTTGCAGTCTTCGCTTTTCATTTGAAATCTATTTCATGTCACCATTTATTGCGAACGGCTGGGTCTAGATTGATAAGAATAATAATAATATAGACTACGAGCGTGCCTTAAGACTCGACCTATCCTTTTTATCTTTCTATCCAGTATGAAAAAGACGCCGCCATGTCTCTCGTGGACCAGGAGGCGGCGCGGACGTCGGGCCGCAAGCGCGCACTGGGGGCCGCGCTGCGCACCCTGGCCCAGGCGGCCTCCATGACCTTCCTGGCCGAGTGGGGCGACCGCTCGCAGCTGGCTACCGTCATCCTGGGCGCGCGCGAGGACGTGTGGGGCGTGGTGCTGGGCGGCGTGGCGGGCCACTCGCTGTGCACGGGGCTCGCCGTGCTCGGGGGGCGGATGGTGGCGCAGAGGATCTCCGTCAGGACGGGTAAAGTTGACCCGACCTTGCATAACCCTATTGACATCCCCACGCATGAGAGCTTTACTCGTTTTTCAATGAGCTTGAAATGCGACTTTTAGTTATAGTTTTTTTTTAAATCTGAAATTTTTAGTCATATCTAAATTGACCGGAGTTCGGTTAGAACCGGGTTGTGGTCTCGTGGCTAGTGTCATGGACTCGCAGATCAGAGGTTTGAACCCCAATGTACCCTCAATCCCCATGAAAGTGTGTGTAAAGTTGCCACTTAACCAGCCAATGACAGGTCATAAGCCCAATAAATGTCTAGACTTCCATATTCCCTTCTCAAAAATGCTTTCTCTCTCTGTTACAAGAAATTTAGATCTAAATAACCCCCTATGGAGGGAATTCAGCCTGTCTACAAACATTTGGACATACTCAAAACATTGTCAAAAACTTCTCTTTTATTTTTTATTTCCTGATGACGATCTGGACTGGAGTTCCACTATATGTTTTCTACCTCGCTCATTGAATCGATTATATCTTACGGAGTGCGTGTTTGGGGTCTCACATTCCAGTCTCATCTGGGCAAAATTTATGATATTCAGGTGAGACTGTTAAGGGGGATTGCACTGAATAACATAATCTGTGAGGCGAAACATATGGGCGAGGGTGTATATTTTAAATTCTGCGATGTCCTGCCGGTAAAACAACTTTGTGGCTACAAATTGACTGTAGATGTGATGTGAGATGTTTTAATTTCAATTTATTCTAATTGGGCAATTAACTTTGCTGGACATGTTTAGTTAAATTCTTGGTGTGATTCCAATTCGCTGTATTATTTCAAAAGCAATAAAATCTGGCACTCATTAATCCAGATAATTGGATTTTAGCATTTAATACATTTTAATGACTCATTTTTTATCTTTTTCAGTCACTCTGATCGGCGGTGTCGTGTTCCTAATATTCGCAGTCAGTGCGCTATTCATAGACCCCAACGACACATAGGAGTGTGTTCCAGCCGAGGAGTGCCAACCCGACCTGACCTTACCTAACTTCGCACCTAACCTGACCTTCCACTGATAGATTAATGTGGGCAGACTCAGTTTTTATCAATATCCAGTACTAGGGATCAATATGTTCACTGGACGGTGCTTTGGTGATATAAGTGTGACTATTAATTCGCCACGAAGATATTATTATAAACAAGTTAAATCTGTAAATATTTTGTGATCGAGCTAATGCCAAAGTTACAAATTTGCATTTAAGATAGGTACACCATTTGATCAAAAAATACACAGAATTTTTGCATATTCTCTTGAATCTTTATTTATTTCTCAATATTAATATTGTCCTCTTCAATGTAATCTCCATTCGATACAATACACTTATGCCAGAGTTTTTTTTGAAATGCAGTTTTTGGTACGACATGGTCTGATCTGGTCACAAAACGTCGTCCTTTGATAGTTCTCTTCACCTTTGGGAACAAAAAAAAGTTGCAAGGAGCCAAGTCTGATGAATAATAATAATACTAATAATTGTCTGATTTACATAGCGCCATTTTTGTGAAAAATCACCTCAAGGGCACTTTACAATTGTATACTTAAACTCACATTCTAACTTAGCTAAACTGACATATTATATTTTCTGATTTAAAATTGAGGGTATGATAAACTAAAGATTTTAGTTGGGATCTGAACTGACTGGGACTGTCCATAATTCGTATGTTTGACGGCAATCTGTTCCAGGCAGAGGGGCCGGCAACGGCAAAAGCACGATCTCCGAATCTAGTGTTTGGGGTGCGCCGCATTTCGACAAGTTTTCCTCTGCCTGAATCAAATGCTGACCTAAGAGTAGATTTTCTTTGACGGGTATTTTCCCTAATACAAATGTCCGATAGGTATCTCGGAGCCATTTCATGAAGGGATTCGAATACTGTCCAGCAAAGCTTGTATTTTATAATACGGTGGCTGGCATCAATGCGGTCTGGTTTTTTGTAAAAAAATCATCAATAAACCGCAGGGCGGGGGTGGGCGCATTATCGTTTTTTCTCTGAAATAATCTTTAAAATTCGCTGATCACCTCAACGCGTCTTACTAGTTTGTCCGTCAAAAACCAGCTACGCCTCCAAAATGGCCGAAGATTAACACAATTATTATAAGTATGTTTACCAAAGTAGGGAAAAAAAAAACATTTAAATTAAAATATTCTGTGTATTTTTTTTTATCAAACCTCGTGTACAGCAAAATTTAGTTTTAAACAAAGTGTAAAACTTACGGAAACATTGTGTAATAAGACCGGATATTTTAATGAATTTAATAAAGTCGATTTCAAAAAATTTAACCCCAATATTTAAAAATAGTTTTTTTTAAAGATTTGTAATTTTGGCACTGTCTCAATGGGTTTTTTTTTTACATTTAAAGAACTTTGTGAAAGATTCAATAGGGTATTTTCTCAAATCGTGAATTACGTTGAAAATATAATAAATATTTAGAGGATTTGTATGATTCTATATAACTATCAATGTTGTCGCTGTGGGTGTCACGTTACTTTGACATCATACGTCGTGCCCGCCGAGTGCGCTTCTAAATAACTTTGCACCCGGA
>NW_028279977.1:0-71511 GCF_059751315.1 Micrasema longulum | reverse complement strand
TCTCTGATAAATCTTAATCATATACAGTGTTAACATATTACAACAGAGATGAAGAACATTTAAGAGAAGGTAATATAGAAGTCTAGGCATCTACAGGGCTTATGACCTGTCAATGGCTGGTTTAAGTGGCCGCTTTACACACTGTGTAACATTCACCATTCTGCCTATATTTGAACATCTATATTCCTTCAATTCTTTCATCTGTTGATGTTTGTGAAGTTAAAGAGCTGAAACCTTTATTTATGCGGGTGAGATTCATCTAATTGAATTATTTCACCTACATACTAGGCAGCGCCTGAAAATATTATTTTTTCAATTTCTATACTTCTTCATGGACCCGGTAATTTATCAACAATATTTTGAGTTTGTCCAAATTTTTGTAGACAAGAATTGGATTCAACTCCCTGGGGAGCTGTTTATATTAACAGTTTACAACAGAGATGAAGAACATTTAAGAGAAGGTAATATACAAGTCTAGGCATCTACAGGGCTTATGACCTGTCAATGGCTGGTTTAAGTGGCCACTTTACACACTGTGTAACATTCACTTTAATAATAATTCAATTGGATGAATCGCACCCGCATAAATAAAGGTTTCAGCTCTTTAACTTCACAAACATCAACAGATGAAAGAATTGAAGGAATATAGATGTTCAAATATAGGCAGAAAGAAGATTTTCAGGCGTTGCCTAGTATGTAAGTGAAATAATTCAATTAGATGAATCTTACCCGCATGAATAAAGATTTCAGCTCTTTAACTTCACAAACATCAACATTATTACGGTAACATTATTTTTTTATGAAAATAAATATTTGCTTCTTATGATTTACCAAAATATTTCATTTTGAGGGCCATTTTCAACGAGTTGTAAATAACTCACTCTTAGAAAATAGGAATCAAGTTGGGATATTAGAGTATTCGAACCAAGGACCTTTGAGCCGTGAGTCCGAGATAGTAGCCACGGGACCACAAGCCGATTCAAGATAAAAGTCACACTATTTATTTCATGTAAATTCCCCCACGCCCCTTGCAATTCTTCTGTTCCGAAAATTTTTGAACCAAACCTCGTATGTACTTCAAATTAAACACTGAATCAATCAAAAATCATCAACGCACCGCACCTATCAATTAACAGTGAAAAATCAAAAGAATTTCAAACAATACAATTGTTTATTCTCTTTTTGAATGATGTTTTTCAATTTGCAAAAATTCGAATTGTTTCAGTAGGCATTTCAAATCCTTTGTCAATATTTGATATACCACGAATTCACTGCAAACATGAATCGTCAGTTTACTGATAAAATCCTCTTAATGCATTGGGGTTTATAAATCTGATGTAAAGCTATGCCTAGGTACAGTAGTAGAAGTTTCTATAATTTAATCTAGGCATAACTTATAAGGAGTTATTCTTGATAGTACATTGCTGTTTGGGTCTCACATAAATTCTATTATTGAAAAAGCTTACCAAATGCTGAGCTTAATTATAAGAATTTCCAAACCTTTTAAGAAACCAAATACATAAAAAACTTTATACAACTCTTTTGAACGCAGTAACTTGGAGTTTGCATCCGTCGTGTGGAGCCCACAATACATAACAAACATAGAAAGGATTGAAAATTGTTTAACAAAAATCTTTAAAATACCTACATTATACAATATTTAAACAATAAAACGCTTTGCACTTACAGCCAATCTGCCGAACAAAATGGATTTTTTACCCTTGAAAATAGACGCACTCTATCTGAATTATTCTATTTACATAAATTATTAAATAATAAACCCTACTTTTAACCTACTCTCCAAAATTAATCTTAATATCCCCTTTCGCGTGACCAGAAATAAAGCTAGGGTTTCCTAGGAGAGCGGTGCCCGTATTTTAACGGCCGTAGTGAACGGTGATGCAGTGGACAGCCGTCGTAACGTCGACTAGAGAGTGGTTTCCTAGGGAAACGGTATTATCAACACCATTTAACACCGTTTTCCTAGGAAACCACTCTCTAGTCGACGTTACGACGGCTGTCCACTGCATCACCGTTCACTACGGCCGTTAAAATACGGGCACCGCTCTCCTAGGAAACCCTAGCTTAAGTATTCATTCCATCTGCCAGTCTGTAGCACTAACTATACACAACACTCTTTCCTCTATCGTTCTTTCTCTAACTGTAATGGTTTTTTAAAATCTATTGATATATTTTACATGCCCCTTAACTTATTTAAAAATAAATTAAGACTCATGCAAATTCACATAAACACACCCTTTTGTTGTACCACATTTTAATATGTATGATTCTTATTTCGAAACTTTGCTGGTCTGTCTTCAAACCGTATTTTTATAATGTTATTATAACATTGTCGACTGTTTGTTCGACTGTTTGTCAATCATTGACAAAAAGAATTTTTGTCAATGATTGACAAATTCTTGCGCGAAGATTTGCGTATATCCATTACAGTAATCTAGACGCGAAACGACATAAACATTCAAAAGAGCTTTAGTTGCGTCTGTAGGAATAATTCTCCGCACGGATTTGATCTGTCGGAGATGGAAGAAACCAGCACTTAGCGTTTTATTGACCTGAGAATTTTAGTGGAAAAAACATCCATATATATGCTTTATTGATATATTATTTTACTATCAAAAAAATAATTTTTTGACATTGTAAGTTCTTTAAAGATTGAAATTATCATATTTGGTTAAAAAGTTATGATGCAAATTTTAGAGATAGCACAATCGCTAAATCTTGTTTCTTCAACATTTCGTTTATCGTGACTCACGTGATTTATTCTTTAAGGTACAGATATAATAACTAGCTTTTACCCGCGACTTTGTTCACGTGGTTTGAGGGAGAAATTATTAAGGCAATTAATTACTTTTGTCGTTTATCAATAAGAATTTTGTTTATTAATAAGAGTTTTCTTGGTGGAATGATAACTTTTATCGGGATTAAGAGTAACTTGGTCTTCCAACTATCACCATGAAAGAAATACGATGATCCGTCCGTTTATCGTTACGTAGCATTGTTATTTTGTTCACAAATCCAAAATCCTTCAACAAAAATAAAACAAAAAGCAAAGCAAAGAAACCATATATAAAAAAAACAGTTTGTCAAATTTTTTAAAGACAAGGACTGGATTCAACTCCCGGGGGGAGCTGTAAACATTAACATATTAGGTACAACAGAGATGAAGAAGTTTATAAATCCACCTGGTCCATAAAAGAGGATAGAAATTGAAAAAATAAAATTTTCAGGCGTTGTCTAGTATGTAGGTGAAATAAATCAATTAGATGAATCTCACCTGCATAAATAAAGGTTTCAGCTCTTTAACTTCACAAACATCAACAGATGAAAGAATTTAAGGAATATAGATGTTCAAATAAACTGCAGAATTGAGACAGCAAGAGCTGCTTTTAATAAAATGAAATCCCTTTTCTGCAAGGCTAATCTCAACTTGAAAATAAGGCAAAGATTGGTCAAATGTTATGTGTGGTCTGTATTGTTGTATGGCTGTGAGACTTGGACTCTGAACGTGAACACTATGAATAGGCTGGAGGTTTTTGAGATGTGGTTGCATCGCAGAATGCTTAAGATATCTTGGACAGACCTGATAGCGAACTCAGAGTCAAAGTCGAGCTAGAACGAACAGAGAACTCTTAACCACCATAAAAGTTCGTAAAATTTCATATCTGGGGCAAATAATGCGTGGAGAAAAGTACCATTCGCTTCATTTAATTTTGAAAGGCAAAATTGAGGGTCACAGAAGGGCTGGAAAAAGGCAGATGTCCTGGCTGCGAAATATACGAGACTGGACTGGCTTCAGGACTGTGGAGCAGATTTTCCGGGCAGCACAGGACAGGGAGACTTTTATCAGAGTGATTGCCAACGTTAGGGATACCTGACAGGGCACTAAGAGAAGAAGATGTTAAAGTTTGGGCAAAATGGTTGATGCTACACAGTGTGTAAAGTGGCCAGTTAAACCAGCCAATGACAGGTCATGAGCCTTGTAGTGGCTTAGACTTCTATATTACTTTCTCTCAAATGTGTTTCATCTCTTTGTAATAATGTTAACCATATATAAAGCGAGTCAGTTATAAAAAAAGAATACGTTTTGAATACAATATTTTTGACATCCCGTCTTACCTATTATTTTTTAAATAACGTCGTTGATTGTCACCATGTTTCACTTTTTTTTGTATTTTTATATCTTAAAAGTGAAAAGTAAGTAGCCTATTTAACTTCTCATATCTCTGACTATACCTGTGCAAAAAAATGAAGTAGATCGGTCGCCCCGTTGAGACGCGAAAAACACACAAAAATGCACACTTCTGCATTGATAATATTAAGTATAGGTATTCTGTTTAAACACAGCTATCGCTTTTATTTCTTTTAATAATAAAAGCAATAGAAATTTACCGGTTATATTGATCGCTCAAAGAAAAAAAAGAGGATTTTCTTAGTTTAACTTAAAATGGATATAGCCACGATTGATTTTTAGCGTCACATATATACTCGTATATTCAATTTGTAGACTGTAAAAATAAATCTAATGTTTCAGTCATTAATCAATATGAGGACATTGTATTTCGGCAAAGAATCCAATCTTCTCGTCAATCGATTTTCCAAGTCCATTCTCTGCTAATTGAAATCTTTATAAAAAGAGATAAAACTTTTTTCACCAGCACGTCAAATGCCGTTGTTTAAAAAATAATTATTAATAAATTATAAAAGAGATGGGAATCGTTTTACAGAAGGAAATATAGGAGTCTAGGCATTTACAGGGCTAATGACCTCTCATTGCCTGGTGTCACTTCACAAAACTCAGCAGTAAGAGCCGAAACAGTTTCAAAGATCGTCGGTATTTTTTATTTTATTTTTTATTATTTGTAAATCATAAAACACAAAGTATTTTACAAGTATAATACGTTGAATTACATTCCTAGGAGTTACAACAACTCAATTCGGGACATAAATAATATCAGCATTTAGAAAATAACACATATTGAGAACAACAAAGAAACAAAGCAAGTTTAGCACCTTTATAACTAAATATACAACAACAATATATACGCCTTAAACCTTTCTTACACAAGCAGAATAAATATATATGAAAAAACACTTTTAAGAATAAAAAAAGTAGTAAATCTACTAAGGGAGATAAGGTCATTAACATCACATGCCATGCAGATGATGCTGCTATAGTGATGATGAGAACATATCTATCTCAGTTAGTAAACATCTGGATGCCTAAGAAATTTCGTATAGTACAATGAACACATGATTGTTGGAAACATAATTCGGATATACAAAACGTGTGTCAGACCAAATTATGGTGTATACAACAGAGGCGAGGATAGATTGATTGAAAAAAAATACGAAAAACCAAGTAGAAAAATTAAATAAAAAAACCAAATAACAATAAATAAAACCAAAAACCGTCCATGCGCTCTGTAGCCGCAAGACGGGCTGGGATTTTTATTTGTTGTACAGCGCCTTTGAGGTGATTTTTACAAAAATGGCGCTATCTAAAATATCCGACTACAATAATAATAATGTTCTTCATCTCTGTTGTAATTTGTTATAATAACCTACCCTGACATATTTCGAGAATATAAACATTTTAATAATCTGGTGATTAATCAACATAATGCCAGCATTTACGATTTGGAAGGGCGCGAAAAATATTTGACTTGCAAACTTTTTGAATGTGGAACAAAAGTATTCTACGAGGGGATGGGACGTTCCTAAAGATGGCGGTTGGCGCTGGCTGGATTAAATGTCAAGATTCGTTTGAAGTTTCTTCAGGGTGTTCTATTATTATCAGTAAAAGTGCCCCCTAGTACGCCCCTGAGTAAAATACTTGACCTGTCAACATGACAGGGGAGGATCAAATTAAAAAGTTATTTTATTTATATTTTAGTATTCCTGTCGCATGTTGATAAATCGAATATGATGGCTTTTAAAAAAAAAAAAGTTTTGCTAAACGGCCGTTAACACGTAAATAACACAATAATGTTTTGAGATATTGCTACCGAGATAGACGGGCAAGCTATCTCCTCGCAAAAATAGTTACCCCCTCAACTGCGCGCGGCCGCATTCTCCTCACGTGAACTCGTAAGACCCTGTGACAATATATTAAATCTTTTAAAAATAGAACAAAGATTAATTATTAAAGTACAATTATTAAAAAAAACCTTAAACATTCAACAAAGAAAATCTATATAAATTATTTTCAGTTCACTTCTCTACAATACCGCAGAGTGTGTGCGGACCAACTACTGCTTCACAAAATTATGACAGGAATAGTTGACTGTACAGAACTACTGAGTTTACTAACAATACATGTGCCAGCCAGGATTTGTAGACGGCACCACCTGCTTCATGTACCAATAAGTAAAACATCGTGTGTTAAAAATGATTTTTTTCGTAGGACTTTTTCAGTGTACAATACAAAGTTTAAAGATATTGATTACACAAACATCGCTCTGTCGGATTTAAAATTTACACTAAAAATGCATTATGTAACTTAGTAGACATTATAATAATAAATATGTACATCTCTCTTCCCCTCCTTATCCTCTCTTCAAGCATTCTTGTCCTAATACCGCCCAATTTACAATAATTTACTGTTCTTAAAAAATCTTAGATTATTGAAAAATATTTACGAGTACATGAAAATAACATTTTTATATGTATAAACTTATTAGTATTTATTTAATACGTAATATATTTTCTTTACTAATTTTGTATACTTTGTGGAAATTTGTTATTAGTTCTGAGGTTATATACTATATCTGTTTGTTTATTATAAATATGTTTGTAGAACTGTTGATTTTCCAAATAAAATAAAATAAAATAAAAATACTAACTAACTAACTAACCATCACGCCATTTCCCCAGAGGGGTAGGCAGAGAGGATAGAACGCCACACCACTCTGTCCTGGCACACTTCCTTTGCTTCCTTCACATTCATACATCTTCTCATGCACGCACGTCGATTATTCCGACTTTTCACATGACCACTTTCAAGAATTTGTTGTACTTGATCATGCCATGTCTTTCTCGGCCTTCCTCGACTTCTACAACCAGACACATTTGCATAATAAATCTTTTTAGCCGTTCTTTCATCATTCATTCGCTCCACATGACCGAACCATCGCAAAAGACCTTTCTTAATTTTGTCGATAATGCTTAACTCAGCCTTGCATTCTGCTCTAATTTCGACATTAGGGCACCTATCATACATTGTTTTTCCGCACATTCGCCTGAGGGATCGCATTTCAACAGCATTCAGTCTACTTTCGTCCCTTTTTTTCCAACTCCATGCTTCGCTTCCATACATTAGGGTTGGTACCAGAACTCCATTATGAACTGCTAATTTAGCCTCTTGCGATAGACACTTATTTGCTACGACAGACTTTAAGGCACCATTAACTCTGTTACCGGCACTAACCCTCCTTTCAATATCCTTGTCCATATTTCCATCTCTAGTAAACATACTACCCAGATATACAAATTCTTCGACCTGTTTCAAACTATCTCCATTTACTACAATCTTACATTCAGTCATAGTTACATTTCTTTCAAAGACCATGACGTTCGACTTTTGCACATTCATTAGCAAATCACTCTCCTTGCACACTTCGTAAACCTTTGTAACCAAGGATTGCAGTTCCTCTTCGCTGTCAGCTAGGAGGACTGCGTCATCGGCGTACAGAAGGCAACTGACAGTAAGATTACTCATTTTCGCTCCCACATCCATACTTTTCAATTCTCTCATACATTTATCCATGTATGTGTTGAATAACCACGGTGACATTACACATCCCTGTTTGACTCCTTTGGGGATGTCAAACCAGGAAGTTAATGACCCATTTACCCTTACACACGCTACACTATCTTTGTACAAGGAAGCAATAGCGCGGACAAGGTTGTCACTCACTCCATACTCCGATAGAACCATCCATAATTTTTTCCTATCAACTCGATCAAATGCTTTTTGCAAATCAACAAAAGCGCAAAAAAGCTTCTGGTTTTTCGCCAAAAACTTTTCTGTCATATTGCGTAATGCAAATATTTGATCCATACATCCTCTACCATTCATAAATCCACTCTGTACATCCCATACTTTCTCCTTGGTCACGTTTCTTACTCTTTCTATCAGTATTCTTCCATACATTTTGCCGACAGCGCTCAGAAGACTGATAGCTCTGTAATTCCCACACTCCACCATAGAACCCTTTCCCTTGTATAACGGCATAACAACTGCCCTCCTCCAATCAGGTGGAGTCCTTTCCTCCTTGAGACACAAGTTAAAAAGTTTATGTAGCCATGTGAGAATTAATTTGCCACCCGACTTAATAAACTCTGCTGCAATACAGTCATACCCTTGCGCTTTACCATTCCGCATACATTTGACAACGCTGATAATTTCTTTCATACTAATCTGACTTACCTCATCATTTGCGTTCAGACACACCTCGGATAATGTCGATACATCGGCACCGCCCGAGTTACCAGTGTGCGATTCATAAACTTCCTCAAAGTATTCCTTCCATCTCTCTTTTATTCCACTCTCACTAGTCACCATTTTTCCATCCTTATCTTTAACAACTGTCATGCCTCCGCTTTCACTGCTATTCCTGGAGTTTTTCACAGCTTTCCAGAAAATTTTAATGTTTTCATGGAAATTGTGTGTCATTTTCATTCCTTCTTCATCCTTCAATTTTTTCTTCCGTTCACATACACCCTGCTTAACCTTTTTCTTACTTTCACCATACACGCGTTTAGCCGATTCATATTCAATTGTATTCTTTTTTACAGCAAGCAAATTTATCCACGCATCCTTCTTTTCTTTAACGAGTTTTTTAACTTCGTCGTCCCACCACGCATCACCTTTCTTTCTCCCTAGCGTTGTCACACCGCACACTTCTTTCGCCGCCTCGCACATACTTATTTTCAAACACTCCCACATATCGTTTATACCCATACATTCTACATCTTTTTCGTTCAGTCTGTGACTCACAGATCTTTCAAAATTATCTTTTATGTCAGCATTTTGCAGTTTTTCAACTTTGACTCTAGAAGGAGCCTGAACTTTGTTTGTTTGGGACCGCCATCCCTTAAACAGAATCACCCTTGAGACCACTAAAAAATGGTCTGATTCCATCTCGGCCCCTCTGTACACACGTGTGTCGACAGTTACAGGCTTCAATCTAGAGTCAATGATGACATAATCGATAATCGACCTTTCATTTCCTCTCTCCCATGTGTATTGGTGGATTCCTTTATGTTCGAAAAATGTATTTGATACAAAAAGGTTCCATTCCAGGCATACCTCTAGCAGTCTTTTCCCATTGTCGTTCACTCTTGCATCCCCAAACATACCTAGAGCTGACTCCAGCCCATCTTTCCTTGTTCCCACCCAATCATTAAGATCTCCAGCCAAAACTATCCTTTCGCTATCTTTTTTCCCATTCATCACATTCATTAGACTCGTCCAAAACTCGTCCTTCTCAGATTCACAGTCGGAGTTGACAGGAGCGTATCCTATGATAACAAGCAATCTTGTCAGTCCGACCTTAAATCTGACAAACATGAGTCTCTCACTTACAAATTCATATTCATTCATGCCCTCTATCATTCTTGGCGATAGAAACGCAGCAACACCCCGGCAAGCTCTGTCCGTCTCAGGGAGACCGGACCAGAGAACCAGAGTATCACCGTGCTCCATCGAACCACTCCCTTTCTTCCAAGTCTCAGAGACACACAATAAATCCATACATTTATTCTTCATTATATCACACAGTTCATTCATCTTATCAGTCATACGTCCTTTTACATTCCAAGTGGCAATTCTACATTCCTGAGAATTCCTCCTCTTTGCGCCCCCCCGAGAGAAGCGACCTGATGGGTTGCGAGCCTCATCGCGGTCATATTAAGGAAGGGAAAAGAAATATTTCTTCAGACGTGATTTAAACAGAGATACTGTAATAACATCTTTGATGGTAGATGGGAAATGATTCCATAGTCGAACCGTATGGACACCAAAGGAGTTAGAGAAGAAAGAGGTAATGTGGATGGGATATAATCACTTTGTAAAGCGCCCTTGAGGTATTATATTAGGAAAATGGCGCTTTATAAGTTATCAATAATAATAATAATAATGTGTGCATATAAAATTTTTAATTTTTAAATGAAAAGGATTGTTTTTATAGAGGTACAAAATATAAGTACGAGTATGTATATGAAACACAATAAAATTATTTTATATCTCAAAAAAATTCAAAAAAATAGTAATAATATTTTCAATTAAAGTTATTAAAAAATGAAGTTAACACGTAAACATGGTGCACAATGTACCTGTACAAAAGTAAAAATAACAGCAACGTCGGAATAGTTATTGCCGAGTACATGGAGATGATTCAGAATAGCATTATATTATGAGTACAATGTTCGCGAATTGTTGCAACTAAACGGAAGTACATGAAGAGTCTTTCGTCCAGGTACCTTGAAGTTAATGAGTGCCAATAGATTTGAACAGTTTCATGTAAAGTTAACAATCTTAAATAAATTCAGTAAATGTATAACTTTTATTCTATCAGTTATTTTTAACAAGATTAAAGTATTTAATAGAAAGTCATAGTTGATAAATTCATGTATGATTACGAGTTTGAAAATAACGTATCTTAAAAAAATATTTTGAACTCTTTCAAGAGTATATTAGTGTTAACCATAATATGGAGTCCATAAAGTTGGATTGTATTCCAACTGGCTTCTGACCAGAGCTGTGTATATATATTAATTTCAAAGTAGCAACATTTTTAAAATCCTCTGTCACTCGCAAAATATAGCCTAGCATTTTTAAGAATTTATTGGCCATGCAGTTTATGTGACTGACGGAAGACAACCTTGGATCGAAGATGATGCCTAGATCTTGCACTTCAGAAACAGAAACTAATTTATCGTTTGCAATAATACAGAATTATTTATTCTGAAAAATCGCATGACCAGTTATATACATAGACTACGAGTATGTTGACCATTCGCCCCAGATATAAACTACATTTTCTATTTTCATTTACTCTAGATAACTTCAAAAGCGATATTTTCATGAAAATCACCTAAAGGGCGCCGTTCAATAAACATCCTAACACGTCTTTCAACTACAGACAGCACAGGCGGTTAGGATTCAGTTCCGAGAAGAAGACAGATTACAGAAGCTAGATTACAACAACTCTTGCAGCTACAGAGCGCGGTTGGTTAGAAATCTAGCCTCCATTTACATTTTACAACTGACTAGCATATTTTTAACAAACTTACAGATAAATTCAAAATTACCGCAAATTCTGCAGCTACAAAGCGTATGGACACTTAGAAATCGAGAACCATTTTTTTACAGTTGAAGTTTTTGTTGGAAGAGTAGTAGTGTGAAGTTTATTTATTTATTTTAAAGAAACAAACAGTCGACAATGATATAGTAACATAAAAAAAATACAGTTTAAAGACAGACCAGCAAAGTTTCTAAATAAGAATCATACATATTGTTAAATTGTGTTACAACAAAAGGGTGTGTTTATGTGTATTTGTATGAGAGTAAGTGTAGATGTGTGTTTATGTGTATTAGTGTAGAAGTAAGTGTTCAGAAGTGTGTAAGTGTGAGCATCATTAAATAGTAAGTGGGATAGTATCGCAGCTAGAAATTATGAGTCTTATTTTATTTTAAAATAAATTAAGGGGCATGTAAAATATATGAATAGATGAAAAAAAAGCATTAAAGTTAGAGCAAGAACGATAGAGGAAAGATTTTATGTTATTTAGTTAGTCAATTCACACAACATCAAAGATAATATAATCAAACGTCTTGCAGCTGATAAAATTATGGCAAAAAAATGTTTTTTTTTTTTTATTTACCAAAAAATTTTAATTAAATATATCGAGCAAAGTAATAAGATGGCACTTGTAAGAATACATCGGCACAAAAAACATCAAATATTTATTTAAAAATGTGTTTTTACACGAGAATTTTTCATAGTCTATGGACTGGTACCTGAAACGCAAAACTGATCATCTTTCTTTCATGTAACAAAAAATGATCATGATACACTGCGATTGGTGTAACAAGGCAATGCCCTATGCATCATTACTTGCGGAAAGAGAATGATGATGATGATGATGAATGGTTACTGAAATCTTGTGAAGAAATGTGTCTAAAGTCCTTTCTTAGATCGAAATTCGGAGAATTTACCCAAAATATCACGGTATTTAGATCATTTTCTTATGACAGTGCTCCGCAACATTTTCTCGTCTATGGCACTCCAAAGATCTTCCTAGAATTCCGCGGCTCATCAAAAGCTTAGTTATCTTTATATAGATATTAATTTGATACACAAATTTTACCATGAATTTCCGTTATTATATTTGATAAGTGGCAGGGTTGCTCGGATTACAAAGGGGTAATTATTCTTATTTTGTAATAGAGCAATCTCTTAATCTGTTTTCATTGGAGTGACGTAGAACTGAGATGGACCTTATATGCATTTTCAAAATACTTAATGCTTTAAGTGAAGTCCCATCTCTGTTGCAATCAATTTCTATTCATGTTCCCAACCGTGTCACCAGTTGTCAAAATCTGCTTTTTATAAAATCTTCTAAGAGCAACTTTGGTTTTTATGCCCCAATGTCCAGAATGTGTAGATTAGTCAATTCATCACACGACTTGGAATTTTTTGGGATAGAGCTTCCGGCTTTTCGTAGATCTCTTCGCGACTAAACAGTGTGGGATGAAGTTGGATTGGCATGGTTTAGCTCAAAGTTTTTGATCTTTCGTTTTTTTTAATATACGAGTATTGTATACTATTATTGTTTTGCCCTTGTTTGTATTTGCTAAATAGTTTTAAGTTCTTTTTGTTCAGTTTCTTGCATTTATGTTTCTTCATGTAACTGTTGTAATTGGCTTAGGCCGTATATATATAATAAATAAATAAATAAATAATATACAAGTACGTACATAGAAACTATACAATATTTGCTTTTTATGAAATTTTTATAATTATTATTAATACTCGTATCTTAGGTAATATCTTCATTCCCAAATTAAAAAAAAACTACAGAACAATATCATTACACTTACAGAGGAATATTTTTATTTAAAGAACAAAGATAATAAAAAGTACAATAGGAATACAATATATTTAAGAATGATGTGAAAATTATATTTATAATTCTTCTTTATGTAACACTGATTAAAAACACAGTTTATAAGATTTTTTTGTAATGTATATATGTTATCTTAAATATATTAATAATAAAAATTAAAAAAAACAAACTATTGTAAGATGTCACTCCCCATTATGTACATGAGAATTATTTATTTAGTTTACGTGAAGTGGGAAACGTTAATGTAAATATATGTATTTAATAAATGTAAAAATTGTATTAAGTTGTAATATTACATTTTCATTTGTTTTCTGAATTTGAATAATAACTAACGTGACCTGCGCTTGTTTCAATGAACACAAAAGTTTATACCCGAAGTTTTTGGTTAAGGCGTTTTAAGCATAATTGCTTATCATTTTTAATTCATGAAAGCTTTTATAATGAAAGTCTCTGTCAGAGTTTCCTCGACTTCAACATTACCTTATTTAAAATGTTCTTTATCTCTGTTGTAATATGTTAATATTGACAGCTTTCCAGGGAATTAAATCCAATCCTTGTCCACAAAAATTTGGACGAACTCAAAATATTGTTGATCAATTCACCTGTCCATTAAGAAGTAAAGAAATTTAAAAAACATTTTCGGGCGTTGCCTAGTATGTAGGTGAAATAATTCCATTAAATGAATCTTGCCCGCATAAAATAAAGGTTTCCGCTCTTTAACTTCACAAACATCTACAGAAGAAAGAATTGAAGTAATAAAGATATTCAGATATGGGCGGAATGGTGAATGTTACACTGTGTGTAATGTGGCCACTTAAACAAGACTGGTCATAAGCCCCGTTGACACCTAGACTTCTATATTACCTGCTCTAAAATTTTCTTCATCCCTGTTGTAATATGTTAATATTCACAGCTCCCCAAGGAGTTGAATCCAGTCTAAAATGTGAACAATTTCAAAATATTGTTTAACAAATAAGTAATTAAATATTCATACAAGGGTTGAAAACTCTTTGCTCATATGAATACGTCATCGAAAATGGAAGTAGCGTTAGGATGGCTTTGTCGGTAAAGCGAACATATTCTTTCTTAACGGAAATCCGGAAAACATCTAAAGCTATGGTTTCCTAGGAAAGCGGTACCGTCACGGAGCGTCGAAGCAACGGTGCCGCCGCCATTTGCAGGACGGCCGTCACAGCGGTGCGAACTGTATTCGAACGGTTTTTCTCGCGAAGCGGTTACCGTTTAGCTGTCAAAATGAGTGCAAACGTGGTGCGGAATGTTGAAAATGACGAAATATTGATTAATTTTGTTAAAATCATGACGATTTATGTAATGATGTAATATAAGGGCAAAGACTATAAAAAAGTCAACGTTCGTGAAGAAATATCGGGACAGCGCTTAAAATATCAGGTATGAACTAAAATGTAAATAACAATAGAATCATATAAAAATAACAGAGCAAATGTTTATAAGCTACAAGAAAAAAGCTAAGCATCTATCACAATATTTTTTTTCTACTTCAAAACATTTATTATAACATTGTTTATACGTAATAGATTCCAAGGAATCCTAACCTTAATGGAACTTCAGTGAAGTGAAGTTTGACGTCTCGTCATTACTTGACTCCATAAATTCCTCTCGAATTTGTAGAGACAATGCATCCGTAGAGCTCATAGCATTGGTTGTAATAGAATTTCGAATCCAATCGTATTGTTCCGTATTAATAGAATAAAAATTGTCATCAAATTTCTTAGTTAATTATTTATTTAGGATTTTGTCTTATCTGACCGCATCACACGTGTATCGGCTCGAGGCATATCGGTGAGCCGCGACACATCGGTTGCGGAGCACTGGCTTATGAAACACATCGGTTCGTGTATTACAAGATATATTCATTAGTCTATTGAGCAATATTAATTTAACGTAGTTATGCAGAAAGCAGCCAGCCATTGAATAGTGAAACTGAGATAATAGCACTTTTGTGTAAATATTGAATATTCAAATCTACACTACATTTGGGATGTTTTTTTTTTTATTCATTCATTTATTTATTTATACATTTTATCATGCATACAATTTTATGTTTATTTTGCCCAGCTAACAAGGGTTCATATCCCGTTCCAAGCTAGGCAATTACATTTAAAAACATGATAATAGTTTACAAGTCAAAAGAAAGCATAGACTAATAAAATATAACTTTACTCGTTTACACATTTTAATACATATTCATTCACACATACACACATAAACACATACACATACATACTTACATACACATATTTACGCGGCCTCCGTGGTGTAGCGGTTAAGGCGCTTGACTCACACACGGAAGGTTCCGGGTTCGATTCCCGGTGAGAACACAAAAAATTAAAAATGTGATATTTCTCAAGCCTGAGTTTCTGCGATGTTATTCACCACTGTAATTAAGCCTCCTGGCCTGTTGTGGTGCAATATAAAAAAAAATAAAAAAATTACATATATTTATTTATTTTATTTTAATAGGTAATTCAACAAAGATACATACTAGAAAACATACAATTTGAAAGCATTCGTCAATACAATTTTACATGCATATACATCTTCAATTATAGAATTACACAAAATAGATTTATATATTAAGTTGTAATAGATATTTTTTTATATTTTTTTATACAGGATACTATGCAATAAAAAATAAGTTGTACGTGTGAACTTATTGAATAAGATTTATTCCTAAGAGATTTTTCGCAAAAGCTGAGAGAGTATCATGAAATGTGACAATTTTATTGTTTCGGCAGTATATATTATATTCCCGACACATGCGGGCCGGGCCATAGGTGTGTGGTATGTAGCATTATTTGAAAACAAAGGTAGTTTAAATATTTCCCGATGTCTGAGTGTTCTCAATCCCGCATTTATTTGTATTTTATTTAGGAGGTTAGAATCTAATTTGTAGTTTAATATTTTATACAGAAATTTTATATCGAAAACAACGCGGCGTTTTTTATCAGAGAATTAAAATGAAAAACAGTTAGAAGTTGCTCGTAATATATATTTATATATATAAATATATACATATACACACATATATTCGTACATACATAAACACACATGTACGTACATACACCCATGTGCATACACATACATACATTCATAAAACATAGACAATTTGCCATTTGTACATACATTTTTTTAAATTATTCTTTATTTTCATATTTTATTTTCAACATTCAGTAAGCATCTCCAATCCGCGGATGCATCAATCTTTCTGACTCCCTACGACCAATGTCATGAAAGAGCGAGGTCAACGCCTTCCGCAACTTGACAACACGCTTCTCCACGATTCTGGCTAAAAGTTATGGACCTTCTTGCCAACGCAATAGTGTTGTCTCGATGCCAGAACAGTGTTGACCCCTTTACTTAGTATTAGATCCCTATTGGAGTATTTTGTATTATGGTTGTAGTTGACGCTTGGGTATTTGTCTCTATTTATGTGTGTAACCACTACCGTTCTCAATATATACTGTTTAATAATATTTACTTTGATAAAATATAAATAATGCATACATTTGTTTTATTTTTATTATTCAATAAATAATTAATTTATGTATTTAACCACTTTGAATAATTTTCAAAGTCTGGTTATCTTTACAACCTAAGATGAGCATTTTGTAGAAAACAGCCAGGGCTGGTATTCCAGACGCTAGCGCTGCCGTAGAAAAAGCTTTTATCTCGCGCATGTTGTATGTTTATACGCGCGTTACTAAATTGTACAGTGCTAACTAATTACGACAGCCCGAGTGATTCCGAAATATCCAGAACGGGGACGTATTTCCGAATGATACTGAAGCATCCCGAACGGATAACTTGTTGGGTATTTACGAATATACGACCAGGGCTGGTATTCCAGACGCTAGCGCTGCCGTAGAAAAAGCTTTTATCTCGCGTATGTTGTATGTTAATACGCGAGTTACGTTGTTGCTAAATTGTACAGTGCTAACTAATTACGACAGCCCGAGTGATTCCGAAATATCCAGAACGGGGACGTATTTCCGAATGATACCGAAGCATCCCGAATGGATAACTTGTTGGGTATTTACGAATATACGCCCAGGGCTGGTATTCCAGACGCTCTCGCGGCCGTAAAATAAACTTTTATTTACATACAAAATACGCGAGATAAGTGTTTTCTACGGCCGCGAGAGGGTTTAGAATAGCACCGCAGATTGAATATTGAATGGTACCTCCCTCAAACGTTGAATGCGTGAGGTTAAATTCTGAATAAAAAATGTATGTTATTACAGCTGTTTTTAAATTTATAAATTTATGAAATAAAAATAATCATGTATTTATCAACTTTAATTTATTTAACAGAACATAAATTCTGCAGACATTAATTTTCCCATCAGCGTCGATACCGCAATATTTTTCTGCAAATTGAGAAATGTCGTTCTTGTACTACTACTACTACTACTATTACCATCACGCCATTTCCCCGTAGGGGTAGGCAGAGAGAATGGACCGCCACACATACAATCCTAGCCTCTTCCACATCCATACATCTTGTCATACATGCCCTTCGGTTCTGTCTGCTTTTGACATGACAAGACTTAAGATTTTGGTTTATCTGATCATGCCACGTCTGCCTTGGCCGTCCTCGTCTAACGTTGCCGTTCATTCTTGCCATATATACTTGTTTTACCATTCTCTCGTCGTCCATTCGTTCTACGTGACCAAACCATCTCACAGACCCTTTCTTAATCTTATCAATTATACTTGTCTCAGATTTACACTCTCGCATGATTTCATCATTCGTAACCCTGTCATACATTGATTTCCCACACATTCGTCTAAGAGATCGCATTTCAACCGCGTTCACCCGGCTTTCACCCTTCCTCTGCCAGTTTCACTTCCATACATAAGTGTTGGGACTAAAACCCCGTTGTGCACTGCCAGTTTATAGGTGATTATTACAATTGTTTTGTGTAAAAGCGGCCTGGCTGTTTTTAGCAGAAATTAAATGACTTACTGCACCTAATAACACCAATATATCAAATACATTTTTCCCGAAATTGTGGACTGGCTGCTTTCTGTATAACTGAGTTCAATGTTAGTACTTTGTCTACCTTTGAATTATAATATAATATTAATTTTAAGGTTATTAACTCGATTTGCTAGTTAGGTTATAATTTTGGTTACGTATTTCGTGAGAACACAACCGACACAACGCTCTGAAAAATGTATTAAAAATGAACAAATCGGATTAAGCCATATTTTCAATTAGGCTATAAACTGCGGCGATATAGTTTTTGCAGGGCTCTAAATATTGACAGTGTTTTGAGATTGTCAATTTTTTGTAGACAAAAACTGGATGAAATTTCTTTAGCGAGATGTTTATATTAACATATTTCAACAAGAATTAAAAACGCTTTAGAAAAAAGAATGAAAAAGTCTAGGCATCTACTGGGCTTACGACTTGTCATTAGCTGATTTATGTGACCATTTTACACTTTTATATTATTTATTCGGTCCATATTTTAACATCCATATTTCCTAAATTCATCCAACTCTTGATGTGTGTAAAGTAAAAGAGGTGAAACCTTTATTGAAGGAGGCTAAGATTCATCTGATTGAATTGTTTAAAAAAAATGGAAGTGCGGTTAGGCAGCCTAATGATAGGTTGTAAGCCCTGTATATGGTAAGACTCCTATACTCCTTTCTCTAGAAGGTTATTTTTTTTTGTAATATGTTAAAATTATGTATTGTTCGGATAAATTAGTTCTTAACTGGATATGCAGGAATACCGATCTCAATTATATGTCTTCCTGCAAAAAGCACCACTTGCTTACTTTAGAAGATCGCCGTCTACTATTAGACATGGGGGTGGTTCATGACATACTTAATGGACGCCTTGATAGTCCGGCTCTTTTGTCGGAGTTATCGTTAAATGTCCCCGGCTACCGCACCCGTCACACGCCGAGCTCTCTATTTCATGTGCCAGCAGTTCGTACGAACTATGCCCAGAACTCTCCACTTATACGATTTGCTCGTGAATATAATTTGAACTTTCCCCTTATTGATCCATTTGATTGTAAAAAAATAACATTTAAAATGCGCGTCTTAAAACATACTTTTTTGTCTTATTCTTAGTTTCAATAATAAAGTCTTATTTTATTTCTAATTCTTAATATTTTACATATATTTATATTTTCGACACTTGTGCAATATTTACACACATGTCCACCCTCATTCCAATAAAACACCCACTCACCCACTCACTTACACTCACACAAACACACTAGTATGTATTGTACGTGTATTTAATGTATTTCTGTGGATATCTGTCATTGGTTTTATTCTGTGTTTATTTTATTTGTTATATTTTTGTTACATGTATTACTGTTAATATCCCCAATAAATAAAATGAAAGGAGAAAAAAATAAGGAATGATTAAAAACACCTCGTTAAATAAAATTTTAACATTAAACTTATCAGGAGTCGAATCCACGATCTCTTACATTGCCGACAAACGCGCTAACTACAAGAATTTTTCAATTATTTTGACTGAACATTCGGCAGAGAAAATGTGGAAACCGGCGTTTTCTTTGCAAAATTGACAATAGAACTGAAGCCACCCAAAGATACGCAAATTAAAAATTTAATGAAAAAATCCTCTTTTAATTTTCCGTTTTATATTTGAATAGCCCTTCCTTGCCTTGAAGTGAAAAGCTTTGTAATGGGCTTAATAATAGGGGTTGAATTTCACCAAGATGAAAAAATAATCACTAGTTAATTTAATTTTGAAAAATGGAAGCTAAGTAGGAAAAAATAATTATGAAAGTTCGTATGAAATGTCACATCCTGAATATTTGAAGTATTCCTTTCTCCTCCCTCTTTCCTCCCCTTTTTGCCCCTTCTCTCTTCATAGTAAAGTGTAGATATTTTGTTTATTTTTATTTCTTCAAAAATATATAAAAATTTTTATATTTTTATTTACACTGAAAATATTATGATATTTATTCGTTTTTTTACGTTTTTTAAACACTTTTGTAATGTCGAATTTTGAAATGTTAATTATTAAACTGTTTATTTTACAGCGTTTGACGTTCAATCATCAGTGTGGCCATATATGAAGCGAAGTGAAAAATCTACAAATTAACCACTCTCAAGATTCAGAATAGCACCCCTGAAGGTTTAAAAATAACAATAATTTAATTTATTGTTAAATTTGTCGTTTTTTTCCGTGTTATTCTGGAGGTTCCGGTCTACGAGTATATCTCAAAAACCCTTTTTGGGCTCGTTCGAGAAGTGATAAATATTAAGGTTCTATACACTGACCCATTTTTTCACACTGATAAGAGGTTTATCCAGAAACTCAGCCATTTTAGAGAGTATCAATTTTTATGGTTCTGGCGGCTATCTCTGACAGCGTCAGCACATGCTGTTTTACCTCCTGGCTTTCAGAACCAACTAGACTCTGGTTATGCTGATTAGAAGAGCAGTCGGGCAGCTGAAAATGGTCACTTTAGAGATCTACATCTTAAACATCAGAGAATGAAAAAAATGTAGCAAGCATGGACACAATACGAGAATATCAGAACAGTATCATATACGAGTACAACATTCTAAAACGAGACAAAAGAAGTCGAAACTTATAAACCAGGGACCTTATTTTATTAATTAAATTATAATGTAATATTTTAAATTTAATTTAATTTCTGGAGCGTAAGACTGATCACCTAACCTTCATGTAACAAAAATGATCAAGATACGCTGCGATTGGTGTACCAATGCAGTGCCCTATGCACCATTAGATGCGGAAAGGGAAAGACGAGACGAGACGAAAATTTAATACTAAACATTTTGAAAAAAAGTTATGTATATCAGGGAATAAATTTCTATAACAATTTGCCTGGTGAAATAAAAATTATCAATGTCTTAACAAAATTCAAACTAAGGGTAAAAAAAAATTGTTTATCAACCTCCTTAATTGAATGTTGCCTTTTAACATTTAAAACATATTTTGGTTTTTTATTTTAAAATTAAAGAAATATGTTTTATTTTAGTTTTTTTTTAAATGTATTTTTTACAGTACTTGAAGTTATTTTTTTAAGTAACTTGAAAATCTTATTTCATAATTTTCTTCACCATGTTATAGTATGTATGTGGGTAAATGTGTATGTGCGTGTGAGTGAGTTTGCGTGTGCGTGTATATGTGTGGATGCAAATGTGTGGATGTAAATGTGTGGATGCTTGCAAATGTATATGCACTTATTTATAAGAAAATGTTTTATATACCTTAATTTATTTTTGAAATATATGTAATAATAATAATTATGGATAACTTATACAGCGCCATTTTCGTAATATAATACCTCAACAAAGTGATTATATAAAGATATAAATTTAATTTTAACTTTTTAATTTAAGAAAAATAATGTGCTTTTTCATATTAATTTTCCACCACATGCTAAGAATTTATTCAAATGATTTAGAGAACAAGTGGGTTTTAAGTT
Source organism: Micrasema longulum (assembly GCF_059751315.1). Lineage (NCBI taxonomy): Eukaryota > Metazoa > Arthropoda > Insecta > Trichoptera > Brachycentridae > Micrasema > Micrasema longulum. The sequence continues at coordinate 49,864 of NW_028279977.1, read as the reverse complement.
TTTTCCGAAATATCACTTCAATCTCACAGTTTCTTTTTTCTGGTGGGAGAGCATTCCATGCCGTAGGGCCTGCGACCGCAAATGCGCGTTCGCCGAATTTAGTGCGCTGTTTGCGTAGAGGTATAATAACTTTCCTTTTCAACGTAGATGTAGCGGATCTAAGCGTAAGACGTCTGTCAGCTAGTAGTCTTAAATTATTGATATTGTAATCCCACAGCGAGCACAAGAGGTTGCTTCTTTTTCGGTGTGGTATTTCGTTTCGTTTTTTGTTTCCGTACTTTTGCTTTATTATGTATTTATTTTTATTGGTCCTGGACCAGTCTCGAAGATGTCGCGAAAGCGATGAAACTGGTCACTGGATATTCAAAATTTGTGGATTAAAGTGTCACTCGTGTTTTATTTATATAATAAATTACAATGAACTTCCATAAAGAATTTTCACTTACAAACTTAAATGTTTTGTATTTATTTCTGTTAACATGTTGTAATTTTATATCTGACTCCTAATCTTTTAAAGAATATTTAATTTTCTCTATTTACATTATACAAAAATATTCTACCGCAACAATATTTTGAATTTGTCCAAATTTCTGCAGAAAATGACTGGATTCAACTCCCTGGGGAGCTGTTAATACTAACATGTTACAACAGAGATGTAAAATATTTGAGAGTAGGTAATATAGAAGTTTTAGCATCTACACGGTTTGTTTTTATCAAATATGGGCAGAATGATGAATGCTACTCAGATCCTAAAGTGGCCACTTAACCAGTCAATGAGAGGTCATAAGCCCTGCAGATGCTTAGACTTTAATATTACCTTCTCTCAAATATTCTTCACCTCTGTTGTAATATGTTAATATTATACCTGTCTATTTATTATAGAAGCATAAAATTCATAAACATTTAAACCCACAAACAGGCCATGCCTTTGTGGGATTTTTTTGTTTACTATTCTTACTGTTAATACGTATTTCATTGCTATGTAATTATTCTTTATTTTTTAATACCCTGTTTTACCTCTTATGTACTTTGTAAAAAAAACAAAAAAATATAGTAAAAAATAACAAAATAAACAGACAAAACTAAACAAACGACAAAGACAACCTTTACAAAAGATGTTTAAAATATTATCATTAACAATAGAACTAACTAATGTTTTTTAAAAAAAAAAGTAAAATACAAACAGTAAATTTTGGAGTCCCACAAGGATCTATTTTGGGTCCACTATTATATATTTTATATATTAATGACTTATCACTGTATAATTGTATAATAATGCCGACGACATTGGACTATTCTAAAAAAATCAAACAGACGTATTAACAAACAATGACATAAACGAAGACCTTACTTTTTTTTTTTTTTTTTGTTTATTTTTCCATACTGTTACATATTATGCATGTATTAAATGACATATTTTATACATTATATTTATTTAACATTAGAAGAGAAAAAGAGAAAAAATACATATTCTAAAAATAAACATAGCCTTAAATTTGGAAAAAATGCCCACAAAGACTTAAACGTCTGAGCGTGGGCCATTCCTTTTTTATTGTTTTTGGTGAATTTTTTGGTATACAAACACAAATATGACAATGCCATTAAAAAATTATACAGAAATAACAGGAAAATGACATAAACAATGTAATTAAGACATCAAAATTTAGAATATGCTGTTGTACGACTCTTTCACAATAGGTGTATATCTGTATTTTCCATGATCCAAGTCCTAAAAGCCGCTTTAAACTTTGGAAGGGATTCTATACTATGTTGACTAGATGGACAAACACAAACCTCCTTTCACTTTATGAAAAAAATGCAATATTATCCATTTTGAATCTAGAAAAGAATATCATAAAGTAGATGCTTACAAAAATAATGAACGACCAACTGAAATTGAACATCTTAAATACTTAGGACTAACAATAGACAGACAATTGACATGGACAATTCATATCAACAATTTAATTAGCAAAGTGGCGACATTATCGATCTTTTTTTTAAATCAAAAACTTTGTTCAAAAAAGGAAAAAAAAACATGTATGAAGCCCATGTGAAAACTAAAATATGTTATATGCAACTACCATGGGGAACAGGAACTCAAAATGACATAAACAGACTACAAAGACAGCAAAATAAAATATTGAAGTTAGTATATGACCTACCCTATCTGACAGGAACTAAATAACTTTTTAAACAAACAAAACAATTTAATGTAACTGAACTCCTTAAACTAGAATCCAAAAAAAAATATTCATCAATTAGCCACTGATGTAATTGTAGACGAAGAATTAAAACTAAAAAAAACTGTAATAAACATGAACACAATACGAGAATATCAGAAAAATATCATAAACAACCTTTTAAAACGAGAAAAGGACAATCGAGACTAATAAACTATGGACTGAAATTATACAATAAACTACTAGACAAAACTAAACAAAAGACTCAGACAACCTTTACAAAAGATGTTAAAAATATTATTATTAACAGTTGAATGTGAATTTTAAAAGTAAAAATATTTAAATTTATTTCAGCAGAGAGGAAAAACGTTTTTGAGAAGGGAATATGGAAGTCTAGGCATGTACAGGGCTTATGACTTGTCATTGGCTGGTTTTTTAAATTTTTTATTTTTTTTTATTTATTTTATTTAGTTCTTTGATTAACATAGTCTAATATTTACAACACAATATTTACATCTATACTTATTCTAACATTATTTATCACTATTATACACTTAATATCCTAATTTATAATAAGTTTAAGTGGCCACTTTACACATTGTGTAACATTCACCATTCTGCCCATTTTTGAACATCCACATTTCCTCAACTCTTCCATCTGTTGACTTTTGTGAAGTAAAAGAGCTGAAACCTTTATCACGCAGGTGAGATTCATCCGGCTGAACCAAATCACCTACTAGGCAACGCCTGAAAACAATTTTCCAATTTTTATACTTCTTCTTTTACCAGGTAGTAATTCAACAATGTTTGAGTATGTCCAAATGCTTGCAGACAGGCTGGATTTTCTTCCTAGGGAGTTGTTCATATTTAAATTCATATTAAAATTTATTTCAAATAAATTTATATATGAACAACTCCCTAAGGAGAAAATCCAGCCAGTCTGCAAGCATTTGGAAATACTCAAACATTGTAAAAATATTTTGTTGAATGCATGTAGCCCGTAAGGGTTTATCAATGAAAATTTTTAATGAAAAATAAATGTAAGTACCTTGGTATGTATAACTGTATAGAAAAACCTTCAGTCTTAGTGATCTTCAAATTCGATTGGAAATGCCTCAATAAGGTGAAACAAATGTCCGATTTTAGTTTTTTTTATAAATATAATATTCCCGAAACTAGTAGACTCAAGTCAGTGTTTGATTTAATCATTAAAATTAAATTCGCAAACCTCATGATTTAACTCATACAAGACGTAAATATTTTATGTGCATATTTTTAAATGTGGGATTTTTTCCTTGAAATAAAAAATGCTATCTACATTCGGATCAGTCAGGTAAAACAGATTTCAAAACATTTAATGTTGAGCTATAAATAAAGCGGATGTAACCAGAAACGCCACGTTTGTGAGGCGTGCTTAAAATATTATGTATCGCTGGAAAATAATATTTTATTCATGGCAGATAAGAAGGAAGTCAGAAGTCAAAACTGGGCTTAGTACGTGTCAAGAGCACGGGGATCGAGAACCAACCTATATAACAAAATTATCGACCCATTTCTCTTCTTCCCATTTTTAGTAAAATCCTTGAAAATATAGTAACTGATCAGCTCTTCGATGTTATAAAACCACATATTAATCCCAATCAACGTGGATTCTATAAGAAACGGTCAGTTGAATCAAATCTTTGTGAATTTACCGATATTATTTTGAATGCAATGGATGCAGGTTTTCAAGTAGACGTTTTATATACGGATTATTCAAAGGCTTTCGATAAAATAAGTCAATCGGTCTAACTTCGCAAGCTTTGGAACATTGGTATACGGGGGAATCTGTATCGTTGGATATGTTCCTACATTAGTAACCGCAGTCAATCGGTCTCACTCAAAGGATTTAATTCATCATTTAAACCAATCCCATCAGGTGTCCCTAAAGGTTCGCATCTTCGACCCTTATTTTTTATTATTTATATCAATGATATAAGTTTATGCATTCAAAACTCAAATTTTTGCTATACGCTGATGACAATAAAGTATTTAAATTGTGTCTTCAATAAATGATTGCGAAGTTCTTCAAGCTGACTTAGATAGAATCTGTTGCTATTGCAAGGACAATCGGTTATTATTGAATTCAGATAAATGTCTTGTCATGTCATTTACTCGAAAGAAAAAAAGTATACTATTTGACTACAAACTATCTGGGAAAATTGTTAATCGTTCAATGAAAGCGAGAGATTTGGGTGTACTGATGGATGATAAGCTTTTATTTAGAGATCACATAAATACAATAGTAGATAAGGCGTACAGACTTCTAGGGTTTATCTTACGAATCTCCAAGCCATTCTCATCACCAAATACATTAAAACTTCTTTACTTTACTTATCTGCGAAGTCAACTCGAATTTGTTTCATTAGTATGGTCCTCTCAATATAATGTATATATTAACCAAATTGAAAACATTCAAAAGAAATTTATAAGGAGCCTGGAATATCGTTTTGGCAACATTGAAAATGATTACGGCGTATCTTTGATCAATTTTAATATAGAATCACTACAAAAAAGGTGCCTTACATATGATTTAATTTTTCTTTTCAAAACTCTCAATAATATAGTTGATTCGCCGTATCTTTTACAAAATATTGGTTTCCGTTGTCCTCTTCGCTATACTAGATTAAATTTCCTTTTTTATGTACCAACTTGTAAAAACAATTATACCTCGAATTCATTCATTAGACGTACCTGTAGAAATTATAACGGACTCAGTATTGATGTAGACATTTTTAACTGCACGTTGCATTTGTAAAGAAATTTTTCATGGGGTCGATTATTTGGGATAGTTTCTGAATGTGCATCTTGAGTGATTTATGCTATGTATATGTGCCGCATGTAATGTATATGTTGGTGTATGTTTTATATGTGCGTTCATGTGTGTGCGTGGATGACTCGGAGTGTACATTCGGTATTTTAATTTATTTTAATTTATTATCTCCATTGAAAACGCAAATGTCAACAATTATTATTTTCTCACTTAAAATTCTTATTTATTTTTTTGTCACATTTAATGTTTATATCTTTTTAATTTATGAAAACTTAATTGGTCTTTTTATGTAAAAAAATGTTGTTTTTAATACTTATTTTGTATGACTGTATGTTTTCTAAATAAAATAAAATAAAATAAAAAATAAGGGATGAATCCATAAAAAATGGGATTGTGTGTATTAATAAACGATAATAATTCTGCAGCTGAATATTATTTAAAGATATTAACCCTTACCCCTTATCACCTATAATGTCAAACAACGCACATCCAAGATTCTTTTGAGACGTCTTTTATCATATTTCATCCGTGGTGGAACGATTCGCATCCATAGAGATAAATAGGTGCTATGTGATATGTAATTCATACAGTTAAAGTTGTTATGCAAGCGATTCATACTGTTAAACATTTTTGGTAAAAAATACATCTTATTTATTTATTTAACACTTAATATACATACACAATATGTAAACATATTATTTGCGTACACATATCATTTATATTTGTATGTATTTCATTTCATTACTTTGTATTTCGGTAGTCAGATGGCAGAAGGGACCATCTGTAATTTTCACAAATGTTTATATTCTATGTGTATTTACTGAAATATTGATTAAAACTTTAGAAAACTAAAAAAACAGAAAAAAATACAGACGGTCCCTTCTGCCATCCGACTACCGATTTGTTTTTTTTATATTTAATATTATACTTTATTATTTATGTATTCTTGGCACATATGTATATTTTATATTTGTGTAATAACGATTTTTAATTTCTCACATTTGATTAGCTAGGTATTGTAATTAAGTAGTTTTAATTTTTTTATTTGTTGTTGTTATACGAAAACTACTTATGCTTAAAAAGATAAAAAATCTCCATCTTAGAATAGGCTGAGCCATGTTAGACGGAGACAATCGTAAACAGAGAACACTCCGTTTTCATTTTCTATTTACAAGTTTTATATAGATTCCCTGTTTTTAAATATATATACTAATTTTATTCAATAAATTTATAAAATAAAACAACTATAAGGACGGGCATATTGCTTTAAGGCAATTTCAAAATAAACATGTCAAAATAAAGAAATAAAAAATCACGTATTCCAGGAAACAAAGTTAAATTAAATAAATATTCTTAAATAAATCCATTACTTTTCTAAAAAATAACGATACGATAATAAAATACGTTTTAATTTATGAACAGAATTCGTATTGAAAATATCGAATACTTGTCTTAATTCATTTCCGTCCCTATGTATCCTGGGTACTGGGTATAGGAGAGTGCATTTAGAAGTTGGTCCGTAAGTTGTTGCAAAAAAATAATTCCTTACTTCTAGTGCACCTACCAGGTATTCGAATTTGAATTAGTTTAAGCAGAGCAGGGCTGTGAATGATCAATTTCATTTTTTTAAATAAGAATAACAAATCAGCTATAACTCTACGATCAGACAATTCAAGTAATCTAATTTCATTTCTAAAGAAATCATAATTTAAGAATTCTACGGGTATTTTTAATTTATAATTTATAAAACGCAAGAATGGAAATGAATTTCGTAGAAGGGAGACCAAACCGAAGAGTTGTATTAAGTCTACTCCTTACTAATGAGCAGTGCAATTGTTTCACAGTAAATACATTTATGAAATTTGACGTTATGTAAACTCCCAAGTATTTAAAGCTGTCAACTTTTTGATCCTCTGTCCATTATTATAGAGAGACTGATCAGGGTTAGGACAGGATTTGTTGCACAAAATCGGAGTCTTTTTAGTATTTATATTAAGACCCAGACGAATAGAGGTTTCCTGCAGTTTGTCAACAATTTTTTGAAAATCACCAACATACTTTTCAAGAAGCTCCGCATTGTCTGTATACCCTAAGTCGCAAAGCTTTAGTTTAGAAGTTAACTTCTAGGCCTCGATCGGGTGGTATTGATTTTCAGATAACGTTCAAAATTTTAAAGCCCGCTGAGCTTGTTAAAAAAAATTTGTAACATAATATTTTGAGTAATCGTTTTAGACTATATTATTTTCAGATAAAGTTTAGTAAGTTCTCCTACAAAAATAAAGACAGATTTTTTAAATACATGTTTTTATTTTTTTTAATATGTATTTAATTTATTTTTTTTTTGTTTTTTTAACAATATACATAAAAGGTAAAACAGAGTATTAAAAAATAAAGGATAATTTCATTGCAATGAAATACATATTAATAGTAAAAATAGTAAACAAAAAATTCCACAAAAGCATGGCCTGTTTGTGGGTATATCTAAAAAAATTTTAATGAATTTTTGCTCCTATAATAAATAGACAGTTATAATATATTTATGTAACATAAGAAAGAGAAAATAAAATATTATGTAAAAGATTAAATGGTATTTTTTACAGTAATTAAAAAAAGAAATAAAACATATTAAAAAAAGAGTTCATATCTTTAGTTTTAATCCAGGATGTTGTGCGTGTTTTTTAAAAGAAGGAAAATTTTGAAAGTACAACGATATTTCAAATATCTCATTACAGAAAAAAAGTTCCACATTTTGATGTTCCATATTATATCAATTTTAATGGAAGTCTGACAGTTTGAACTCCGACTTTTAAAACTTTGCTGATTTTAAATATATATTATCGAATTCGCTTTTTGTTTACTTTTTTAAATGGTATTTTCTCCTTAATAACGTCACGGCCGGAAGTTTACAAATCTGAGATAGACCATGTTTGACTTTGAATATTAAACGGTGGCTCCGCATTTATAACTCATCACACACCATATTATTATTTAACTTAATTTATTTAAAATACAAACACGTGTACATGCTTATACTTAAAGAAATTTAAAAAAAAGGTGAATAAAAGGAGCCTGCCATCCAATTACAACAAAACAAGGAGATTGTGCGAAAGGAAAATAAGGGAAGTGACAAGGAAACTTAGAAGATGAACAAAGAAAAGTAGGAGTGGAAAATGGAAGTGAATCCGGATTTTTGTGGTTATTGGTGGAAATAAGCGACCAAATAGCAAGAAGTACGCGTGCGAACTGACCAACGAATTAAAGATGATTTAACGGTAGAGCGATGAATTCTAATTTTATCTATTTTTAGGGGGGAAAAGCAAAGAAAAATGTGAGTTATCACTGATAGAATCGAGTAGAAAAATATTTGAATAATTTTAATACATTTTCGACATTATGAGGTAAGATTATGCAAAAAATTAAATCAATATATTGATTAAAACCTTAAAGTTTGTAAGTGAAAATTCTTGATGGAAGTTCATTGTAATTATTATATAAATAAAAGACGAGTGATAAGCGATGAAACAGGTCACTGGATATTCCAAATTTGTGGATTAAAGTCTCACTCGTCTTTTATTTATATAATAAAGTATATTGATTAACCAAAAATATTTTTTGTGTATGCAGATAATTGGGAGAATTCCATAATGAAATTTGGAAAGGTATCCAAGATAAAAAACTTTTATTGGATTTAATTCTACTTTAAAAAAAAAAAATTGTCACGCGTTTCGTCTTGTTTGGACATTATCAAATCTTGTCAGGATATTATCATTTGATAATGTCCCAACAAAACGAAACGCGTCACATATATTAAAAAAATGAAAGTAGAATTAAATCCAATAAAAGTATTTTGTTTTTGATACCTTACATACGAGATCATATTTTATCTCATTTACTCACTAAAGTGCACTATCGCACTCATTTGATTTTGTCATTCAGACGAACGCTGTTGGAGTGGCGGAATTTTCCGTTTTGGCAGTGATAGAAATTTTTTCATGGTACGTAAAAGCTAGATAGTTTTCGCCAATTTGGTGGCCATAATCACATGTTCAGCCAGCTGTATTTATATTTGACTTTATTGCAGCACGTTTTAATATTTGCGTGTTGTTATTTGTAAAACATAAAGATATCTGTAATTCCGAATATGGACAGTCATTGAGTGTCTAATTACGGAATATGTCACAATTGGGAGATTGGATTCTTCTTCATTATGTTAATTTTAGAATATCGTCGTAATACAAAAAAACGAAAAAACTCAAAAACAAATAAAAATAAAAAGTATTGAACAGGTGCCAAAAAGCTTATAAAAAGGATTTTATCCAGAAAATAAGGAATGAGAAAAAACAAAACACAAAAAAAAACCAAACTAAGGAAAAAAAAACTAAAGATCTTAGAGACTCAACATATTTTTCTGAAGACACTTCTAATGTCTATTGTGTAGGCTCTAGACACATACTAATTGAGCTGATCCAATATTTGGATTCGTGCTTTTTGGAGTTACACTAAATTAGGTTCGATCTTATTTTTGAACAAATTCCTTATTCAAAAAATATTTTGTTTTTTAAGAAAAAAAAAAAAAAAATTGTGCCTTTTTGTAACATTTAAATGTTCTATATTTATTTAAGTACCAATTCCATAAATGGCTATTCTTTTGTTATATTGATTTTTGAACCATTTTGATTATTTTAATTAATTGAAAACAATGTTTTGAGTTTGTTCAAATTTGTTTATACAAGAACTAGATTCAACTCTCTAGAGAGCCGTTAATATCAATATATTACAACAGAGAGGAAGAACATTTTAGAGAAGGGAATATTAACAGATTGTTACATCTAAGACAACAATATGATTACTATAACAGTCCCCAGCATGAGAGGTATCAATTTAATCTCAACGCTAATTTACGGGTCATAACTGGAAGCTGTATTGCCCCAATTCCACTCAGTTCCAAGTAAAACTTCATTTTCAGTTTAAAATCTTAAAATTATTGCTGAATTCCGCAAAAAATGTATAACTTATCACGATTGCTTAAAAAAAATTCAATTTGTGAAACGGTTTTATTTTTGGTTAAGAAAACATAATGATATTCCATATTTAGTCATTTTCCTCTAATATTATAACTGGATAGTTCTGCATTAGAGTTTATATATTTTTATCTCTTAATCCTTGGCTAAGTCATTCATTCGTATTCGACGCCGACGCCGACGCTTACACCAGCGTAGCGGCGCAAATACCGACTTGGTGACGTCACAAGCGCAAACCGCTAAAACTCTCATGGGAACGTTCGGGAAGATAAGTCTTTTGTTACAAATTCAGAAATGCAGCGGGATCGGAAACAAATGCTAATGTGGCGGATCAAAGGATCACGGTCGTGGGCTTTATGTATGAACGTTGGCCTGATTTCGGATTATTGTGGAGCTTACATTTGTTTAGTGTTGATTTATTTGATACGTAGAAAACTATGATGAAAATGTAAAAAGCAAATGATTGTTGCTCAAGAATGATTTGAGTAATTTATTTAAAAAACCAAAAGTCCCCATCATCATCATCGCCATTACACAGTCATTCCTGTTCACTGTTGAATATAATCCTCCCTTATATTTATTTATTTGACACTTTATATACATATACAATATATATACATATAAGGGCTGGCATATTGCCTAAAAGTAATTTCTTCTTACCTACCTAAACCGTTCAGTTTGAGAAAATTACAAATACATGGATATATTGAATCTTACAATTTTATAAGAATTAAAAACAAAGATTAACAAAATAAAAATATATTAAAAAAATAACACTATACTATGAAGAGTGGAGAGGGGATGGGAAGGAAAAATAAAGGAACAATTGAAATATTTAGATATTTCAACCTTGACTTAAATGTAAATAAAAAATGGGCTTCTCTAACATTAGTGGGTAGATTATTCCACAATCGAGCGGCTACTACTGTGAAAGAGGAGGCAAGAAAATTAGAGCGATGACAGGGTATTAAAAGGGTTCTCTCGTTACTAGAACGAAGAGATAGTCCGTATTGTGTAAACGGTTGGATGAGCTCTCTCAGATAAACAGGCGAAGTGGGATTATTTAAAATATTGTGAAGAAGTGATAGAATGTGAATGTTTCTTATACATCTCCATACATTCCTGTATTGCACTTTCTGTATCCAGTCACCAACAATTTTATTTATGTCATCTGACCATCGTGTGTGCGGTTTCTCTCTAGTTCTTTTTCTTCGTGAAGTTTCCCCTAAACCACCCTTTTAGTACATTTTTGGTCTTTTAATGTGGCAACATGTCCCGCAAATGACCATTGACGCTAAGCCAATCTTTCGACGTCGTCCGTTACCCCCGACCTTTTCTGTATCTCGGTGTTTCTTCCGGTCAGAGAGCTTTATATGTAGCATGGTTTTTCCATGATTCTGTGCTACTTTGAGCTTCTTTATAGTCAATTCGGTGAATGCGTCAGCTCCATATGTCAATACTGGAAGTACACGTTGGTCATACACTTTGCGTTTCAGACATTGAGGAATGTTTTTAATGAAGAACTTGATATGGACTGAACATACTTACGTAGCAAATCCATAAACTCTTTTATTTTACAATAATAATCTGTCTCTGCAAACCGTTCATTTTAAAAAGTAGTTTTAGATAAAGTACAGTTAGTACACGTGCGTTTCCAGAAATTCTCCAGCAGCCTAATGGACCACATGGTGACGATATCTACCTACTGTCTACAAAAGATTCTCATCGGACATCTATCTCCCTTTGTTAACCATGGAGTTGATACAGTTCTTTATTTATTTAGTTTTTTATTGCTTAGTTCTTGGCATGAACACTTGACAAACTTACTACTATGCTCTATTTTTTATAAATTTATTGATATCATTCTAACTTTGCTAGAATTCCACTCGTCCATGCGCTTTGTAGCTGCACGATGATTGGTTATCTAGCTTTCATATACCAACTTAAAAATACCTAAATTTTATAAATGGGATCTAGAATTCCAATCGTCTATGCGCTTAGTAGCTGCAAGACGTGTTGTAATCTAACTCCTTTTTATTACTCATATTATTTTTATTTTTTTTTAGTATCATTAATACACTAAATTTATTTGTCAATTTTTAAAATGTGTAAATGGGAGCTAAATTTCTAACTGTCTATGCGCTCTGTAGCTGCAAGACGTCCTGTAATCTAGCTCCTATCTGTTATAATTTTTTATTGATCTTAATTGAAAACGAGGAACTAGAATCCCAACCATCCATGCGCTCTGTAGCTGCAAGACGTACTGGGATATTTATTAATTGTACAGCGCCCTTGAGGTGATTTTCACAAAAATGGCGCTATATAAATTATCCAACTATATATATATATAAATATATAGACGGAGAAGCAATATTTCGCACATCTTTGAAGGGTGCAATAAAAAACCAAGCCATAAATGCATGTCCGGTCGAGCAATTGAGAACCTTTGTTTAACAATTTTTTTATTTTTATTTCTTTAAAAAACATACATAGCGAGCGGCTTTGGCATCTTTATTCCCTCGATGGCACGTGAAAAAAAAGTTTTAAAAATTCTTACTTTTGTCCACTCGACATTCCATTTTGGAGTCTTGAAAACGAAAATGATAATTGTAACGTAAAATAAAACACAATTTCTTGTAGAGCAGAATATTTCCTTCCAAATATTTTTTAGTGTAGTAATAGTTTATAATCGCTATGAAGCGTATTTGAAATATATATTGGAACTTATTGAATTTTAATTAGGTAACAAATGCGGACTTAATTTTCGGGGTCATCCATTGGTTGGATTCGATCATATGCCGTCAAAATGACAAGTCAGGAGAACATACCGAAGTAGATAGAGATAGTACAGTAGTTAAGTATACCGCCTAGGTAAGTACCGATGAAGACAGCCTTTATAATCGTGGCCCAGGGCCCTTATTCTAATGGGGGTTAATATTAATCTTCAATTTTATCAACAAATTGAAGTTTTCTGTAAGAAAAATATAATCTGTTTACATGTTATTTTCTGATCATGTTAAATTACAGGTTACTGGTGAAGATAGCTTTTGTAATCGTGACCCAGATAGTCCTTAAGTGCCAGTTTCAATGCTGACGGTGACAACACACGTGCAATATGACTGCCAACGATCTAAATAACAGTGGTTAATAATGCCATTCAGGAAATGGTTAAAGAATTATCACGGTATCCGAAATTAAGACACTATACGAAATATGGGTACTTTCCTCTATTAAGTGTAGTTTGAATTATGTGAATCAACAGGAAAAACATAAAATTATAAATAAAATAATCAGTATTTTTTTCGGTTGGTTTCACTTTAATTTTATTTTATTTTTGATCAACGAACGCTTTCGTCTAAGAAGCCATTTTAAGGACAAGTGGTTGCGAATTTTGTGGGTATGTATTGTTAAAATACTGTCACAACTTCAACATCGTTTGTACCCACAACCACTGTTCACTTCCATCCTTAATATCCAATGATCATCCGCCACAATAAGACCCCGTGTCGTGAATTGCGCGTTTATTTGTTGAACGTGTGCCGCATCATACACTTTGTTTCCACCAACCACCAGTGCTCATCTCCAGATCGGGGGCTTGTCCTAGTGTTGGTGCCGCTCGCATTTGACCTGTCGGACCACCGCAATTCCATCGAGAACGAACCAGGTTAGTGGCATCCATTTCTTATCCATCTCATTTGTTGGGGTTGTGACCGATTGACACTGCATACAGCATATCGAGGATATTAACTTATTTCATTAAAATTAAATGTAATTAAGTGTTATCTTAATGACTCCCGAGGGGATGAAATCCAGTCTTCTGTCTACAAACATTTGGACTAACTCAAATATTGTAGAAAAAAAATATTGATTATTTTATTTATAATTCTTTCTGAATCATTAACTATGGAGTTTTATCAAGAAATGTCTACAAAAAACATCAATATAGTTTATTTTTAAAATAAACTGGAGTATTGCAGTTTTTTTTAACATCCTCGTATTGAGTATACGATTTGCAAATAAATCATGAATTTTTTCTTTTTTGCTGACTAAATGGGTTGTCAAAAAATTCAATCGCTTCCGCATATCCGGCTGAGATGAAACTACACAGTACACAGTGAGAACTGCGCACTTCGCAAATAATTTATTAACTTCGGATAATAAAAGAATTGTCAGCAGCATTTATCCGAAACGGACGTATAAAAATATTGAAGATTACAATATGTCAGACTCGGAAAGAAATCACTTGATCATTTTAGACTCAGCAAATAAATTATTTTGGTATTCTTTTTTGCAAATCGATTTATAATTTTTAAAAGCAGTAAAGATATACTCTCCTTTGAGTATGGACGGATGAAAAGTTCAGTTTTTTATTTATTATGCGGCAAAAGTGCCTTTTTCCGTAGCCGTTGGCTGGTTGAAGTGGCCATATTACACACTGTGTAACATTCACCATACTGTCCATATTTGAACATTTATATTCCTTCAATTCTATCATCTTTTAATGTTTGTGAAGTTGTTAGCTGAGTTTCACCTGCACAAATAAAGGTTTTAGCTCCTTAACTTCACAAACATCAACAGATGAAAGAATCGAAGGAATAAAGGTGCCTAGACTTCTATATTACCTTCTTTAAAGTGTTCCTCATCTCTGTTGTAATATGTAAAAGTTAATAAGGTGTTTTTAACTGAAACCTGAAGCGTAAGACTGATCATCTTAACTTCATGTAAGAAATATGATAAAGATACGCTGCGACAGGTGTACCAATTGGGTGCGGAAAAGGAATGAAAAAGAAGAATCTTTTAATGTTTATCCTTTTCTGGACTGATTGGAATAAGCACATTTAAAAAAAAAAAACATTGTTTTCAAAGTTGCCTTGTATGCAGGTGAAATAATTCTGTGAGATGAATCTCACTCGCATAAATAAAGTTTCAGCTTTTTAAAATCACAAAAACCAACCACAGAATTGAAGTGTTTCCGGTTGAAACTTGAGTTTAAATCCGATCAATATATTCAAATATGTAAAAAACATCACCTATTACTTCTGCAAAAACGTCGTGAAATAGCAGATATAATTTATCTACTAAAAATTGCCTTTGGTTCAATCGACTGTAACGAACTACTATGTAAACTCTCTACTAATATATTATTAATGTTCCTTCCAAAGTTCTAAGGAATAACTTTCTTCTTCATATGCCTCTTGTTTCATCCAATTACTGGCAAAATTCATATACATATATGGCGAACTTTTAATAATTTTAATGTAATAACTAAATTAATGTAAAAACACAGATTTATTTGCAAATAATCATAATAGCGTACGACGCGGCGTTTGCTTTCGAAACAATTCGTAGTATTTTTTCTTTTCTTTTTGATTTACATTAGATTATTGTTCATTTTATGTTCGTGAATATTTTTTAACTTACTGTGATGCTACTTTTGAAAACCTGTTATTGGCTTATTTGTAATTTGTTTTATTTTTTTTTACCAACATAAACGGCCAATCTGCCTTTGGCGAACATTTATAATACTAACATATTTGGCTAATTTTTTTTTTAAAAACATAAATTACTTATACTCAAGATTCATAAAAAAAAATTAAACCTAAAAATTTTACAAGATTTATATTAAAAAAAATAAACTTATAATTATACAGCGTATTCAGAAGAAAGTTTGAATAATCAAACATTCTACAGTTATGCAACAAAAAAATCATAAGTACTGTTACATACAGCTGGGCAAAGTGAACAAAAAACTGTATTTATTATGAAATGCATGAATAATAAAATTAAATTATCATTCACCATCTTTGAAAAAAAAAATTAAATGAATCTCACCCGCATATATAAAGGTTTCAGCTCTTTTACTTCACAAACATCAAAAGATGAAAGAATTGAAGAAATATAGATGTTCGAATATGGGCAGAATGTTGAATGTTACACAGTGTGTAAAGTGGCCACTTAAACCAGCCAATGACAAGTCATAAGCCATATAGATACCTAGACTTCTATATTACCTTCTCTTAAATGTTCTTCATCTCTGTTGTAATATGTTAATATAAATAGCTCTCTAGGGAGTTGAATTCAGTCCTTGTATACAAAAATTTGGACAAACTCAAAATATTTTTGATAAATTCATCTGGTCTATAAAGAAGTATAGAAATTGAAAAAACAAGATTTTCAGGCGTTGCCTAGTATGTAGGTGAAATAATTTAATTAAACGATCTCACCCGCATATATAAAGGTTTCAGCTCTTTGTAATATGTTTATCTTTGAAAAAGTTCAAAAGTTTTGTTCTATACGAACAATACCCTGCACTAAATATATGAGATACGTGGGAATAACTATAGAACTAACAACTAATAACTATATTCGTTTTATATTTTAGATAAATATAGCTGTTGGTTATTCAAAAGAATAAAAAAAATGTGAAAAAATACGGGTGGCGAATGTTTACTTTACCGCTTTACACACTGTGTAAAACCAAGGCAGATTAACGAATGTTACGCAGTATGTAAAGGGGCCACTTAAACCAAGCCATTGACAGGTCCTGTAAATGCCACGAATTTTATGTCCCCTTTTCAATTTTATTGAATATAAGCTGACTTTACCAAAAATAGATGTGAATTGTGTTTGTAGATCACGTTTTCCAGTAAATACATTATTTAGTATACATATCAAACACGTGCATATACGTGCACATAATGTTCGACAGGTATTACCGGGAAACGAAGTTTTAATGAAAATGTCACATACCGAATGTTACGTAGGTTTTGTTGTTAGGTACCTAACCCACACTTTCCTTTGATATTTTCTGAATAGACCGCGTGAACTTTTCTATTCATATAAATTAAATAAATTTTAGTTTTACGGTTAAAAACTTTTAATTATATAATGTTTGTATGCAAAAAAGACCGAAAAATTTATTTCAGAGAAAAATATATAAGGCAGATACTTTCAACAGACACGGAGACTATTTTCGAGAAGGAAAAGTGGAAGTCTACGGATTGACAAGGGATGTGAGATACAGGTTAAATTGATCATTTTACTAACTGTGGAATTATGAATGAAATTACTGTTTTTTATTTTTTATTTCCTTAACATAGAAGAAATTATTGCTTAGCATTTTATAGAAATGAAATCATCGTCATCAACATCATCACTTCGCCTTCTAATAACATCCAAAATGATAAATCAAACTTCTATAACTAACTTATACAAAAAAATATTCATTTTAAAATGTGAATTGAACAGGAATGTTGCGTCTCATAAAATGAAACAATACGGACCAAAATGGACACCAAGTCGTTGGAACAATAGGCATAATCCCCCAGTCTACACACGTGCGTTTCCAGAAATTCTCCAGCAGCCTAGTGGACCACATGGTGACGATATCTACCTACTGTCTACAAAAGATTCTCTTCGGACATCTATCTCCCTTTCTTAACCATGGAGTTGATACAGTGCTTTATTTATTTAGTTTTTTATTGCTTACTACTTGGCATGAACACTTGACAAACTTACTACTATGCTCTATTTTTTATAAATTTATTGATATCATTCTAACTTTGCTGGAATTCCACTCGTACATGCGCTTTGTAGCTGCACGATGATTGGTTATCTAGCTTTCATATACCAACTTAAAAATACCTAAATTTTATAAATGGGGTCTAGAATTCCAATCGTCTATGCGCTTAGTAGCTGTAAGACGTGTTGTAATCTTACTCCTTTTTATTATTCATATTATTTTTTATTTTTTTTAGTATCATTGATACACTAAATTTATTTGTCAATTTTTAAAATGTGTAAATGGGGGCTAAATTTCTAACTGTCTATGCGCTCTGTAGCTGCAAGACGTCCTGTAATCTAGCTCCTATCTGTTATAATTTTTTATTGATCTTAATTGAAAACGAGGAACTAGAATCCCAACCGTCCATGCGCTCTGTAGCTGCAAGACGTACTGGGATATTTATTAATTGTACAGCGCCCTTGAGGTGATTTTCACAAAAATGGCGCTATATAAATTATCCAACTATATATATATTTATATATATCACTACCACCATCGTCATCGTCATCGTCATCGTCATGAGCATCAACAAGGTCATCATCGTCGCGTCGTCATCATCGTCGTTAAATTGCGGGTTTGACTTTACACACATTATAATTTAATTTCTACCGCCTCGGCGTAATGGTCAGCGCGTTTGCATACCATGCGAAAGATCTCGGGTTCGATTCTCGACGTGATTGACATGAAATAATAATTTAAAGGGGTGTTTTTTTACTGGAATATTTCATAGTCCCAGACTAGTCTGGTACCTGAAGCGTAAGGCCTTCATGTAACAAAAAATGCTCAAGATACGCTGCGATTGATCTACCAATGCAGCGCCTATGCACCACTTATGGTGCATAGGCGCTGCATTGTGCGTGAAGGAGTGATGATAATGATGTAATTTAATTTATGGTTCAAATCAAGTTATTCCTGATTAATAATATTTCATTTCAAATAATTTCTAAAAATATTAAAGTTTATCCAAATTTCGACAATGTCTGACATGACTATACCTACTGACAACGCAAGTCGTTGTAATTTGTGGAAACCGAACTAACTTTTACACTAGTTCACAAACTAAACTTGGAACACAAAATACGACTTCTAAAGAGGGTAGTCTGAAAACATATAATAGACCGTGTTCAAACTTCAAAACAGAAGGAAAGTTGGATCGATCCACACCACCAAATCATTGTTTTCGCGATCAACATTTAAAAACAATATTTTAATTCAGCGCTTCGAAAACTTGACATATTTTCTTGCTTCTTTCGTTTATGTGTTCTTATATCGAGTGTAAACTGGGTTATGGGCTGTTGGAAGACAGCGGCGTCGGGTAGGACGTTGTGTTGAGGATGGCAGCGAAGGAACAATATTAAACGGTGGTATCCAAGCCCCAGTTAGCTAAAGGGGTTCATATTTCGGCGTCCGGTCGCAACCGGCCGTAAAACAGTAACCGAACAACAAATCTCCTAGTCCGAGAGCTGACCCGACGAAGACTACGAAGTAAATGGGACACACAGCCAGAAGGAAGAAGATGAAAATGTCAAGTGTTAACTTTTCAAATCATCGTTATAAAGAAAAATAACTATTTTTGTTCATAGGTCCACCGTTTTCTTTGTAGCAGTTTATTAAAGAACGGTTATTTAAGTTCGTTGATTATTAATTTATTTTTATAAAAATGCTTATCATTTTAATTTGTTACAACAGAGAGGGAAAACATTTTTGAGAACGGAATATGCAAATCGAAAAATGTTTGTCAGATTATCGTAATTGTAGGCAGGTAAATTTGTTCTCAACATATAAGTAAGAACGAAATGAAATTTCGCTGAAACAAGATTTATTAAGGGCTTCCATTAAATACAACTTTTAAGATTCAGTTACATTGTAATTAGCAGTAATTTAAAGCAACGTCAATTATAAAAAAACTTATACGTCTATTATTTCACATTATTTTGAGTTTGTCCAAATGTTCGTAAACAAAAGACTGGACTTCACCCCCTAGGGTGGCATTAAGATTAAAAAATTACAACAGGGATGGAGAACATTTTGGAGAAGGGAATATGTAAGTTTAGGCATTTACAGGGCTTACGACCTGTCGTTGGCTGGTTTACAGCTGCGTAACATCCACTATTTTGCCTATATTTGAACATCCATATTACTTCAATCCTTCCATCTGTTGATTTTACTAAAGTAAAAGAGCTGAAACTTTTATTGTTGCGCAGAGATTCATCTGATCGAATTATTTCGTATACTAGGCAACGCCTGAAAACAATTATCCGTTGAGATCCAGTCTTTTGTCTACAAACATTTCAACAAACTCAAAATACTGCAATATAAACTTTAATTATTTTTAGGCGTTGCCTAGTATATGAAAAAAATCAATCAGATGAATCTCTTTGCAATAATAAAGGTTTCAGCTCTTTAACTTCAGTTAAATCAACAAATGGAAGAATTGAATAAATATGGATGTTCAAGCATAGGCAAAATATTAAATGCTATACAGTGTGTAAAGTGGTCACTTAAACTAGCCAATGACAGGTCGTAAGCCCTGTAAACGCCTAAACTTACATATTTTCTTCTCTAAAATGTTTTTCATCTCTGTTGTAATTTGTTTGTCTATTAATTTGTTTTCAAAAAGATCAACTGAAAAAACGCTGTTCGTAAAAAATGATCTATTTGAAATAAACTCCTATCAAAATATATATTCTTTTAGATAGTTCTAGATAAAACTCCTAAATACCCAAATACCCTATTTTGATATAAAATATCAAATATAAATAAGCAAAATTCTATAAACTCTTATAAATAAACAACTACATCGGTGTAAGTCACTCTCCAAGCCCAAGAGTTAGTCTCTTTTTTAGGAGAGTTACAGTGATAACATTTACTAGATGTATAAAAGTAGATATGTTTAGAATTTTACGAAAACATGTACCTTTTATGAAGTTTATTAATGAAAAAAATAAATTAAAAAAACAGGTAAATTTTGTAATTAAAAATGTACTTATATTTGATTGTACATTTATTTGAAACAATTCATCATAGGTACGAGTATTTGGAAGAGACGCAAGAGCAGACACTGACAGAACGAAACGTCTCCTTAGAATATCAGAAACGAAAACATTGCCACCTATCGTCGATAAAACCCTCAGAGATAGGATGCTTAGAGGACTTTGAAAGCCCCACCCACTTACCCGGATCCATTTTAGAGGTCTTGTGGCCTCTTTTCAAATCCGCACATTGCAAAAAACTAATATTTAAATATTATTTATTATTATTATTCACAGAGGTGTTGTAATATATTGATAAATATACTTTAATTAAATTTATTTTAAAATCTCCAAAATACATAAATGAATTATCACTATTTCTAATATACCAATAATATTTTCTCTAAAAGTGGAGATGCTTCTAGCTTTTCTGAGACTTTTTAAAAACTCATTAAACAATTTTAAATTTTCATTGTAAAGGTTGTTTCGAGTTCCAATCAATCTCACATAAGACGCATGAAACCTCCCCTTTTCGTTCCATAACTGTGGAAATCCTTATTGTATTGTATATTTTTTATCATGTACCCAGAAGCGGTTTATTTGTCATTTTATTTTTCAAAGAATACGAATTCAAAATGACCGCTCGACGCTTGTCGAGTTGCTGACGCGTCATGCCTTTCCCGCATACGCCAAGTCTCCTTCTCTAAATCTGTGAGTAACAGATGACACAATTTCACACAATGTGCACAAAAAGCAATGATGGAAAGTACCCACACGGGTGTTTCATTGTTTAAATCGCGGGGCAGCTTAACAAATGAATGCTGAAACAATTGCCAGGTCTGAAAACATTACAAACACATTACACTACGGTCCCGTTTGATAGAATTTGATGGGATACACGTGGTTTTGATTAAACGAAAATTTGGTTAAACTAGAAAATATGTCCAGAACAAAAATGTGCGGCATAAAATGAATGAAAATATGACATTTCTATCACATATGGTATAATGGGATAGGGAGGAGTCATGGACGTGCATAGTCGCTCAATAGAAATTGCACAGAAAAGCATAATTAAGATCAAGTAAAAAAAAACATAGACTATTTCCTAGTAATGAACTATACGTAGAGAGTGAACTCCTAAATTTTAGAAAATTATATTTATTTCAGTGCCTAAAGTATGTTCACATAAATAGAGAATTATTTAGCAATAATTTTAATCGAATTAGCCATAGAAAATAAGCATTTTATTTTAGATATTTAATGTCGATCTTCCCAGGACCTCAAGAACGATAAGCGAATGAGTAGACTTATTTTCTTCTATTTATTACTGCCTGATTTTTTTTTCAGGATTTCCACCATCAAGTTAAAAGTTTTTTTCCAAGATTCTGGTTCTATTTATTTATTTACTTATATGTAGTTTATTACACATTATTTCAGACATAAGTCCCAACTCCCTGGGACTAAAAGTACCGTGTTGAGTTGGGATGAATAATTAGTTAACACAGACGTACGAATATATCACCACAAGTATTATATGGGATCAGACACATAATATTAATTTAAAACAATAAATATATGGCACATCAGTATGGAAAACAGCAAACTCAAACATTCGTAAAACCATGAAGGAGTTTTCCACCCGAATCCCTCCCACAAAGGAAAATCCAATCCTTAACTGCTCCATTAAAAATAGTTTTTGTCCTTGAGAGCTTAATACGCTCTTCCAAAATATTGAAGATGTCTCGGAGCAAAAGTCGTACGGGTAACATACACCCAAAACTGTATTCTTAATCCGCCCAGACAAGGACAAAACAAAGACACGAGTGTTGATAAAAAAAATTGTACGTATTTTTCATAAGAAAAATAAGAATTTCCTTCTGGCTAAATGAATTCATTTTGTTCGCAATCCTTTGTTGGATTGTAAGCTTTATGGCTGTGTTCGAGATGAACTGAGACTAGGAAAAAGGTTAACGGTCTATTGAGTTCATTTTCGTCTAACAAGATATTTCAACAATTGCCCATATACTTCGAAGCTTCTAGAACCCTTGCATAATATTCTAGTTGGCGCCAAACCAGAAAAAAGAAGAAATGAGGTTAAGTTTGCATTGTAAAATTTTATTTCTTTTTTGCATACATACTAAATTTGCAATGTTTCATATACACACTGTTCTATATTTATAAATTACTGTTTATCAATACCTTTTTTTCGTAATGAAGGAGAAATAAAAAACATTTCATTTCTACAGGATAAGACAATGAGAATAATATTCAAAACAAATATACATTCAAATGTAGAGATAATGTATAAAAACATCAGGTTTTTCATAGTTAAGAAACAATCAAAATACAATTTTGCAATTTTCATTCATAAAATAATTAAGGGTAAATTCAAATTAAAAACATGATAAAATTAAACAATATTTTGAGTGTGTCCAAATGATTGCAGTAGATGTGTGATGATGTGAGTGTGGATGTTTAAACATGGGCAGACAGGTGAATATTACACAGTGAGTAAAGTTGCCACTTAAACCAGCCAATGACATGTCATAAGCCCTGTAAATGCCTAGACTTCCATATTCCCTTCTAAAAATGTTTTCCCTCTCTGTTGCAACAAATTTCGATTGGAATAACTCCAAAAGGAGTAAATCCAGCATGTCTGCAAACATTTCGACGTACTCAAAACATTGTTGAATCTACTACCTGGTAAAAAAAGAAGTATAAAAATTGGAAAATTGTTTTCGGGCGTTGCCTAGTAGGTGATTTGATTCAGCGGATGAATCTCACCCACATGATAAAGGTTTCAGCTCATTTACTTCATAAAAGTCAACAGATGGAGTTGAGGAACTGCGGATGTTTAAACATGGGCAGAATGTTAGAAGTTATACAGTGTGTAAAGTGGCTACTTAAACCAGCCAATGACAGGTCATAAGCCCTGTAAATGCTTATACTTCTATATTCCCTTCTAAAAAGGTTTTCCCTCTCTGTTGCAACAAATTGAGATGGTAAAATTAATTAAAAAATGCCTAAGATATGAGATTAGAGATAAAAAAATATAAAATTATCATGAGGAGAAAAGCGGAGTCAGCAAACTGATTGTACAAAGGTTTAAAGCTGTACAATGAGTTCCCTTAAAAAATAGAAAAAAAAGAAAGCCTAGAAATATTTAAAATCATTAACATATTACAATAGAGATGAAGAACACCTTAGAGAAGGTTGTATAGAAGTCTAGGCATATATTTATTTATTTTTTAAACACTTTATATACATATATATATACATATATATATATTTATATACAATATATACATATAAGGGCGGGCATATTGCCTTAAAGCAATTTTTTCCTACCTACCCAAATCGTTCAGTTTGAGAAAATTACAAATACATGGACATATTGAATCTTACAATTTTATACAAAAATTAAAAACAATGATTAATAAAATAAAAATATATATAAAAAGAACACTTTACTATAAAGAGAGGAGAGGGGATGGGAAGGAAAGAAGAAGGATAAAGGAATAATTTAAATATTTAAATAGTAACATTTCAATCTTGACTTAAATGTTAATAAAGAAGGGGCGTCTCTAACATTTGTGGGTAGATTATTCCACAATCGAGCGGCAACTACTGTGAAGGAGGAGGCAAGAAAATTAGAGCGATGACAGGGTTTTAAAAGGGTTCTCTCGTTACTGGAACGAAGAGATAGTCCGTGTTGTGAAAGAGGTTGGAAAATCTCTCTCAGATAAACAGGCGAAGTGGGATTATTTAAAATATTGTAAAGAAGCGATAGAATGTGAATGTTTCTTCTATGCATGATACTGAGCCAGTGTAGTTGCGTGCGATACACGGTTATGTGGTCAAATTTGCGAAGATCAAAGATATAACGTATACAAATAAAATCTACGGGGCTTATGACCTGTCATGGGCTCGTTTAAGTGGCCACTTTACACACTGTGTAACATTCACAATTCTGCCCATATTTGAACATGTAAATTTCTTCAATTCTTTCATATGTTTATGTTTGTGAATTTAAAGAGCTGAATCCTTTATTTGTGCGGGTGAGATTCATTTAATTGAATTATTTCACCTACATACTAGGCAATGCCTAAAAATCTTATTTTTTCAATTTCTATACTTCTTCGTGGACCAGGTGGATTTATCAAAAGTCAAATTTTTTTAGACAAGGACTGAATGCAACTCCCTGGGAAGCTGTTAATATGTCTCTTTTCTGCCTTTTTCTCTCCAGTTTGTTTGGGAGTTGTATCCAGTCCTTGTCTACAAAAATTATGACAAACTTAAAACTTTGTTGTATAATTATATTATCAACAAAGTTAACGTTTTGCCAATTAACAAACAGTGTCAATATAAGATAGTGACAGATCACTTCCTCGATTGCAATTTCAAATCCAAAATAAACCACCAGATCATGACCCGACAAGTATCGGCACATCAGCTGATGGTACCACGACAGAAAAACTACTATGGTGACAGAACAATGGGTAGTGTAGTACCAAAACTGTACAATTTAATACCAGCCAAAAATCGTGAAGAAAAAAACCTAATTTCATTTAAAAAAATAGTCAAAAAATTATTAAACAGCAAGTGAAA
Organism: Micrasema longulum; assembly: GCF_059751315.1. Classification (NCBI taxonomy): domain Eukaryota; kingdom Metazoa; phylum Arthropoda; class Insecta; order Trichoptera; family Brachycentridae; genus Micrasema; species Micrasema longulum. The sequence goes on along the minus strand of NW_028279977.1, from coordinate 24,704 downwards.
CTTAAGTGTATAAATATATCTTATTCTTTAATTATTATTAAACTATGTACTTACTTATAAATTTAAAAAAAAAAAAATGTAATGTAACCCGTAGACAAGCTTCGGCTTTGCGGGAACAAAATACAATTTTGTATGTTATTTACTTGTTAAAATGAATAAAACTTAATAACAAAAAAAAATAAAAAAAAAGTTTTTATTAGTTCTTAAGATGTTGTGAACTAACTTAATAAAGCATAAATAAAAATTTCTGATGTTGGAAAATAAAACCGTCCATGATAAGTGTTAGTAAATTTTTTATTACCTATTGTTAGTTGGAAATACGAAGGAAACGTGTTTAATAGTAATAAAATTAACTTAATCTCGTATTACATGGGTATAGAAAAGGTACAAGATCTTGCGAAAGACCCTTTTTAGTTCCATTTACAATAACTATTGTGCCGAATCTTCAGCCAACATATTTGCTGTTTTACTTGGGGTAGTTTCCAAAACTGAAAATTGCGCGTAAGTGTGTGCATTACGTAAACATTTGCGGCGCCATGACAGATAACACGCAGTTTTACAATTAACAAAACGAGTTATCTTGTAACGACGCTACTACTGACAATACATCACTATCATACTTTCTTTTCCGCATCTAATGATGCATAGGGTACTGCATTGGCTCACCAATTGTACCGTATCTTGATCATTTTTTTATTATTTATTTATTTATTTATTTTCAGTTCACAAACAGTAAAAGATATCACAATATAAATAAAATTTATAAAATAAAAAATAATAAAACTAAACATCTTTCACAAATTGTATGTGAACACCAATAGTCACAAAAGAAAAATTAAATATAGACTAAAATTTAGTTTTCATTATATGTTATTAAAGCAGGTATTTGAATTTATTAAGATTAACTTAAATAAAATTTAATTTAAGATAGATGCAATTTAAACAATCGAAAATAATTTTACTAGAATATTAATAAAGTCTCTTAGTAGTAATAAGTTTTTTTAAATGTATATCAATAAATTATAGTAATAAAAGTCACAATAAAGTAACACAAATAAAAAACAATGCGCACTCTTATTTAGTGTATCCGTTTTATTATTGTTGTACGTGTTAGTTAGGGTGAGTATATATATTAAGGGTGTGTGAGGGTGTGTGTATATGTGTATAGGTGTGTGAATATTTTGTGCATGCGAGAGTGTGTAGAGAATATAAGTGGACTTATTGATTAATGATTATAAAAAAAATACTGTTTTTTTTTTAAAAAAAAACCTTAATGAGGAAACGAAGAAAAAAACTTAATAAGAACGCTCCGGCCTAAAATCCAAATTTAAAAATGTATGTGGATTATACAAATTTGAAGGTAAGATGATGAGTCTTACGCTTAAGGTACCAATACAGGGACTATGAGATATTCTAGCGTTAAACAACTTTTAAAATAAATATTTAAAATCGACCATGTCGGGAATCGAACCTGAGACCTCTCGCACGGTAGGCAAACGCGCTGACCATAACTACTGACAACTAATAATATACACGGTTTTTCAGGGCCAGACCGCGAAACTTCAGAGGAACATTCCTCATGGTAAGCCTTCAAATAAGTACTTATAAATTTTTTCCAAACAATGATTTTAATAAAATATTTGTATTTTTTTTATAAACTCAAAATGAAGTGAGTCTTTAATTTTCCGGACTAGCATCCCTTCCGTAAATCTGTGCCTTTACCCGACAAAAAAAAAAATTGCGATAAAAACGTATTTGACCATTAAAGCGATACGCACTAGACGCGGATCAGGTTCTAGCTACCATAACGTAGCCTAGCGGGAAGGCATACAATTTTCCAGGGCACGCAAAGCCTGCTTTAGCGTACCTACGGCCTTGATCAGGTATCTTAACTAGCATGGGTCGTGAACCTTATTAAAAGTCAGTATTTCGAATGTACATACGCGTACATATCATTGAAATTATTATTGGGTATTATCCTTGGCTCTACCCGACCGAGTTTCTCCAGGGTGAACTCGGCTACAACAGTTTGGAGACTAGAAGGAATGTGTATTTGACTAAACATTTTTATCGATTGTTGCGCGGTACGATCGACAGTTCTGAGATTATGACGAGAATTCGTTTGTATGTTCTTGATAATTACCTAAGACAGCGTCAGCATAGATTGTTTTATATTCCGATATGCAGGAGCACCCTGCCTGTTGGAAGCGCTACCGCTATGCTGAAAAACATCGCTCGGGATATTGATCTGTTCCATGTATCCGAAAGGGGTTTCCGGAGCAGGATTCTCCTACTACTTTGACAAGAGTCTCTTTTGTGTATTTTTGTTTCTTTTTTATAATATGTACGTATTGAAAATATGTTTGTAATGTATATGTTATATTTGAAATAAATAAGTTGAATTGAAAAAAAAATTATTGAATTGAATAGTGCAGTGATATTAATGCAAATGTTCATTTTTTTTCGGAATTTCACAACAAATGTCACCTAATTTGTGTATTACACTATATAATATTTATTGTCTCAATCATCATTTGCAGAAGATCGTGCCTGGTTTTCTGACCCATGTATTTTACGCTTTAGAATCCCATAACGAAAGCCCTGGAAATATTTTATTTTATGTTCTTTTCTATTTCCTCATTTTAAACTTGCCCAAAATGTTGCTTAAACATTCAACGTTCTTTAGAACATAAACAAAATTTCTTATGGGTCGTAAAATAAAACTTATCTCATTCTTAGCGTAATATTACCACATTGCTTTATTCAAGTGAAAATAAAGAACTCTTTTTAAAACTTCAAACTATCATTAATTATTGTTTTACTTTAGCACTTCTTTGAATCGTTTATAAGAATTTAAATAAAATTGAAAATAATATTGATTCATTTCTTAATGACTGTAAAGCTATTGTCTATCACAGATTTTTTTGTTTTTGTTTGTGCTAACTTAAAATATAAACCAAAATAGCGCCAACGACCGAAGAAGCAACTCAGCATTTTATTTTGAATACAACCCATCATATTCTGCAAGAGCAATAGTATTGCACATAAGATATCCGTCCACGTAAGATCAATGTCCTGGAGAACACAAACTTCATTACCGCCATGGAGACATGAAGAAAAAAGAAACGCGGCCTACAAAGAGGCCACAGGGCGTGGTAACATTAGTCAGCCCAATCCGATCGCTCAAGTCAGCCCGCGCTTCGCAACAAAGTTCTGTATCTAATTCAACATGCAATACATACGCATTAAGCATCAAAATTGTTTCAATATATCTTTTAGTCTACTCCTGTCTAGTTTCGAACGTATCCATCTCACATTACCATCCTTTCGAGACAAAAATACTTGATTTATCAATGTCATTGGCAGAAATACTGATAAAATAAAATAAGAAAGAAATCATTAGTTAAATATACCTTGAGAAAGAAGCTTTTTTAGCTTTGAAAATTAAAAATTGGTGGTTAAAAACAAGGTTGTATTATTTATTTTATTAAAAATACTTACACTTATTTCTTGGAAATGCATTTAGTAAAATAAAAATTTAAAAATACACACTATATACTTTTTTGTTTTATACTTAGTTTCAATAATAAAGTCTTATTTTATCTTATCTTATTTTATTTTATTTTATTATATTTTATCTCTAATTCTTAATATTTTAAATATATTTGTATTTTCGACACTTGACACTTGTGCAATATTTACACACATGTCCACTCTCATTCCAATATAACACCCACTCACCCACTCTCTCACTCACTTACACTCACACAAACACACTAGTATGTATTGTACGTGTATTTAATGTATTTCTGTGGATATCTGTCATTGGTTTTATTCTCTATATATCTTATTTGTTGTATTTTTGTTACATATATTACTATTGATATCCCCAATAAATAAAAAAAATAAAAATCTGTACGTAGTACGAAAGCTGACTTTTAAGTGTTCACAAAAACAAGAGGGAAATTATTTTTATGTTACAAATCGTTTTATCGCTTTTCAGAATATTTTCCTTTAAGTTTCGGAAGGCTTCAACAGCTTTTTAAGATGCCGAAAATTGATGTCCACGCATTTTTTGTTCGACATTCGGGGACACAAAAAAGGCGTTATGTTATAAATTAGTGCCCGTATTAGAATGAAAAGTTTGCATTTATCTTCAATTCTACCTTCAAAGTAAAATTAAGTTTTCTGTTTAAAAAACAGTATAATAATACACTTTTTTCTTTGAGCGAGTTATTTACGAAGATGCTTAAAGTTTTTATTAAAATATACACATTTTCGTACATAAATATTGATTTTACTTTATACCTTTGAGTTTCATTCTTAGAACCAAAGGGATCTTGAATCAGTTAAAGTGATAAAACTCTTGAACATATTCTTGGCTAGAAGCCAATTAGAGTAAAATTCTACTATATGGCCTCTTTCTACAAAATTCACATTAAAATGTTTTTTGTTAAAATGAAAATTTTTGAGATTCAGTAATTTCAAATTGCATATGTTTATAGAACAAATTAACTACATGTCTTTAAATTAACTTACTCTGGAGGATCCCAGGATAATAACGTCTTTAACATTTTTATTTAAAATCGTTAGTTAAAAATTGGATTGTTGCGAACTCCTAGATTCAATAAATATTAACATCCCGATACGTAGAACTGAACAAAATACTCTATTTTATTGTCACCCTTCTCAAACCAACTATCTTTGTCACTTGTCACTCACCTATGCCGCGTATACACAGACTAGGAAATAAATAATAATGTACCTTTTATATCGGCATTTTTAACTCGAGTCTCCGTGAATTCAAATTATCTCTTCATAAATATTTTATGATGTTATATACTAACGATTGATTTGAAAAAGCCACATATGCTAACGAACTTATTTTATATACATAATATACCGACTTTTTTGTATCTAATGTTTGCTAATATACATATATGAATATATATTTTTCTATGTTATTGTTATCAAAAACATTTTTAACTCAAAATTAAAGTGGTTTATACAAATGTATAAACATTTAAGCGTAATAATTTTTTCTTGTCACAATTATTTTTTTAAATTATATATCATTGTTTTTACATTAGTTTTTACTTTTGCGTAAATGGAGTCAGTATATGGTTTCATTTTATATTGTAAAAGGCACTTGTGCCGTATAATAAATATAAATTTATTAATTAATGCCAAATCGTACATCATAAGCTACATATTTGAATTTTACCGACTTTTTTGCATCTTTTGTATGCTGACAAACAGACATATTTTTTTCTTTACTATACTTATACGAGTATACTCGTACGCAGTCAACTCGTATTCTCTTCATTAGTATGGTTCCCTCAGTAAAATGTATTTATTAATCAAATCGAGAAAATTAAAAAAAAAAATCAGTAGCCTGGAATATTGTTTTGGTAACATTGACAATGATCACGGCGAATCTTTGATTAAATTAAATATGGATTCATTACAAAAAGTCTTACGTATGATATAATTTTTCTTTTCAAAATACTAAATAATATGGTTTATTCGCCGTACATTTGACAAAACATTGGTTTCCGTTGTCCTCTTCATTATACCAGATTATTTTTTTTGTATATACCAACTTATAAAAACAATTTTACCTCAAATTCATTTACTAGATACACCTGTAAAGATTGTTATGGACTCAGTATTAATGTAGACATTTTTAAAAGGCACATTGCATTTATACAGAAAATTTCTTCATGCAGTTGGTTATTTGGGATAGTTTCTGAATACGTGGTTCATAATATGAATATGTACCGCATGTAGTGTCTGTGTTTGTGTATGTTTTATATATGCATGTAGATGTGCGCATGCATGTGTATATATGCATACGTTCATATATGTGTGCATGGATGACTCAGAGTGTGCATTCAGTATGTTTATTTATTACCAATTATAACTTCCATCGAAAACGCCAATGTTAACGATTATTATTTTCACAATTAAGTATTTTATTTATTTATTTTTTGTCATATTAAATGTTTACAACTTTTACTTTATTTATCGAAACTTTATTGATTTTGTTACGAAAGAAAATCTTTGTTTTTAATACTTAGAACCGTATATTTTCAAAATAAATTAAAATTAAAATAAAACGTAATAAAATGTCTATGATTTTATACTGATTTTTATTTTTGTGTAACTTAACACATCATGCTGCTATATTTTATATTGCAAAAGGCACTTGTGCCGTATAATAAATTATTTTGCTCTTTTCCAGTCAGTGGCTACCTATGGTATAGTGGGCTGGGGAGGTTGCGCTGCGTCTATCATGAACCCCCTAATAAACGTACAAAAATTAAAACTAAGAGTGATGCAGCGTTGTCCCCCCCCCCCTTTCCCATCTGAGACATTATTCCAATTCATGAAAGTACTGGACGTCAAACAATTTGTTTAAAAAGAGTCATTGACACACTTCTGGTCAAGCGGCTACAAGAGTAGATCCCAGCAGAATACTCGTACGAGGTTTTCCTGTAATTTGAATTATTTCATTCCCAAAACACGTACGATATTTGCTCAGAGGAATTTCTCTTTCGTGGCCCCAAGAGTGTTCATTGTCCTGGATGAACATATTGAGTTATTCATAATGAAAGCCATTTTCAGGAGAAGTGTTCAAGTCTGGATTTTGTCTAAGGGAAGACACCATTTCAGGAGAGTGCTGCGAGATATTGCATAGATTTATATAATATTCAGCGCGTTGTCCAGATGCCCTTTGAAATATATGTATGTTTATGTCATAATATTTTATTTTTGCTATTATTTAATAATCTTTGTGATTCCGTTTTCCATTATGTTGTATTCCAACTCAACGCGGGACCCTTGGCCTCGTAGAGTTTGGCATACGTTATTTTTGAATTTTTTGTAACATTTATGTATTTGTATGAATAAATAAATAAAAAAAATACTATCTCTTTGTACCGGTTGAGATAGTTTTTGCAATCACGATCCAGATGGATAAGGGATGTGATATATCAATAGAATGTTTTCTCCTTCAAATAATCAATTGTGAGACGTGCTGAGTGAGAGCTGGCGCTGTCGTAGTGAAGAATGATGCGTCGGTTTTTGTTGTTTTTCCTGATATTATTGATGATTTCTGGCAAAAAATTGTTGGTTACCATTCAACATTAACTGTTCTTCGATCTTCTGAAGCACGTTCAACCTGTAGGTCGCGACCCCCCGGGGAGGGTTGCAAAGCCCTGCTTGGGGGGCCACGGTCGCGAGCAAAGGTTTTAAGTTTTCATACACAACAATATAAATCCTAAAATTTCAGTAAAAATGAAAGTCTGTTTTTCAACGGATTATCAAATCTTGGTTCTTTTTTTGAGATAAAAATAACCAACAATGTTTGAAGTATATCTAAATGCTTACAGACTGGCTAGATTTCCTCCCAAGGGAGTTTTTAATATTTAAATTTGTTGCAAAGAGATGAAAAATATTTTTGAGAAGAGAATATGGAAGTCAAGGCGTTTACACGGCTTAAAACCTGTCATTGGCTCATTTTTAAAATTTTTATTTATTCATATTTTACTCATACAAACTATAAACAATAATAAAAATAATGTGACCTCACTGGGGTCACCTGTGCCGAGGACACATTACATGACCATTTTGGACGCTTTCTTAGATTCACCATTCTGCCTTTGTTAAAATATCCACATTTCTTTAACTTTTCCATCTGTTGACTTTTGTGAAGTAAAAGAGCTGAAACCTTTATCATGTGGGTGAGATTCATCCGGTTGAACCAATTCACCTACTGGGCACCGCCTTAAAACGATTTTCCAATTTTCATACTTCTTCTCTTACCAGGTAGTTAATTCAATAATGTTTTGAGTGTGTCCAAATGCTTGCAGACTGATAAAACAAGACAAGAGTGGAGTAAACAAAATATTTTTTTGCTTTGTTGTTTTTTTTTCTTATTGTAAATAGTTTTTAACTGCTAATTTTAATATTTTATATTCAACATGAAGAACTTTTAATCCAGTGTTTTTATTGAAATGAAGTGTCAGATAGTTTGCGTATTCAATTTTAAAAAAATATTTAGGCACTTTAAGTGTTCTTTTACACCTTCATATGTTTAAATGTATATTTATTCGATAATATTTAGTAATCACTGTTAAAATAAAATACGAAAAGATTCATGAGTTAAGTGTACGTTGATAAAGAAGCTAATGTAGTTTTAAATTGGTGGGTAGAGAAAACAAAAATATGTAGTTAAAAACAAAGTTCTTTTATATATTTTTTTATTTTGATGAATAACCTCAAAGTTTGTTCTTCAAACATAAATTTTATTTAAGTTATTTTCTGATTAGGTTTTATGTCCACCATTAAAGAGAAACCTAGTTCACACAGTTAAGATGTGGCAAATGGCTCAAATAATTTTAAAGCTTCAGTACCTCGATTATGAACGCTATCTTCATCTGTATATATCGAGACGGTGTACTTAACTTCTGTACTATCTGTGTCTTACCTCGGTATGTTCTACCTACTTGTCATATCGACATCATATGATCGAAACAAGCCAATGGAATGACCGCAAACAATCAGTCCGCGTTCTTTACGTCATTAACATTTAAAATAGTTCTCATTTATATTTTAAATACGCTTTTGTAATAAAATCTGCTCACTTCAAAGCGATTATAAACTCCAATAAATCCCAATTCAAGCAAAAAATGCTCGTTTGAACAAAAGGTCGGTAAGTGGTTATATACTAATATTAACTAACATTAATTAAATGTTTTTTCACAAAGTTAATGCTTTGAAGTAATATAATATAAATCAATGTTTAACAATGTTTGAGTATGTCCAAATGCTTACAGACTGGCTGGATTTCCTCCCTAGGAAGTTATTCATATTTAAACTTATTGCAACAGAGAGGGAAAACATTTTTGAGAAGGGAATATGGAAATCTAGGCATTTATTAATTTATTTAACTTTTTGTACATAATGCCTTTTGTACGTTGGCGGGATTATTGTCAAATGGCAATTTCTTCCAACCAACCAATAAAATAAAAGTTTTATTTTTATAATTTAAGTTACAGAACATATTCAATAGAAAATCAAGATTAAAAAGCTAAAGATATATAAAAATATAAATAAACATATTTGTTCATAATTACCTTAAATCAAAACTACGGAAAAAGAGGAAAAAGAAAGGAGGAGAGATTAAGGAAGAGAAACTAGATGTTTCTTCATACTTGATTTAAACAAAGATAATGAAGTAACATCATTTACCGGGCTACGACCTGTCATTGGCTGGTGTAAAGTGGCCACTTAAACCAGCCAATGACAGGTAATAAGCCTTGTAAATGCCTAGACTTCCATATTCCCTTCTCAAAAATGTTTTCCCTCTGTTGCAATAAGTTTAAATATAACAATGTTGTTTACGGGTTTGCAGTTTTTTGGCATTTCCTTACACGAGTATTTTTATGAGCTTAGATCAAGTTATGCAGAATCTAGCAACCGGCTGAAGATTTAGTTTCGGCTAGTTTCAGTCAATAATCAGTGGTTGTTCGAATAAAATTTAGCAAACTAGGTGTAAAACAGTCGTTTCTGATGGTACTTTATTACAAAAAAATAAACGAAACTATTCTAGGCACTGTCGTTGGGTTGGTTGCTGATAAAAATCATAAAAAAGAATTAAAATACACCTTGATGTAAAATATTATTTTTTTCACGAAACTACTATGTTGATTTTTGGATTGTCAATGTTTTAACAACTGAAGAACGTTTTTCTCAAAACACGATGTTCGCCCTCATGGTGATTTAGGTTTTTAAAGCTAGTATTAAGACGCATCGATTACTTGAAAAAAAACTTATCAAAACATGCTGAAAACCCGTTTAAAAATATTTATTATTTATACATCAACGGTTCAAAGAACCTTTTACAAAAAAAAAATTATTTACAGAAATAATCACAGCAGTGCACAATAAACATGTAGTAAATAGTATGAAATAATAGAATAATTAAAACTAAAAAAATTAGTGAAGACAAAAAACAAAAAATAAAAAGAAACATAACATCTCTAAATAACATGATAAAATCTTATGTTCTAAATATAAATATAACACAGTAAGTTTGAGAGTAAGTAGATAATAATAATTAAAAAATAATACAACATTGGTATTAAAAAAATATAAGTTTTTTGAACAATAAAATAAAAAAATTAAATTTAATTAACTTAATTTTTTATATTTTTTTATTATTTTTTTTTAAGTAAAAAGAAATATTTGCGTTCTTATGATTTACCCAAATATTTAATTTTGAGGGCCATTCTCAACGAGTTGTAAATAACTCACTATTAGAAAATGGAATCCAGTTGGGGTAGAGTGGGATTCGAACGACGGACCTTTGGTCCGTGAGTCCGAGACACTAGCCACGGGACCACAACCCGATATAATACCTTCATTTAGTGAAATCATCATCATCAGTTGGTTGGAAGAAGTTGCCATTTGGCAATGAACCCACCAATGTACAATTTAAATTATAAATTATGTCTATCATGTTATGTGTGCAGTAAAGAAATAAAAATCACGTATTCCAGGAAACAAAGTTAAATTAATATTATATTTTAATATAAATCCATTATTTTTCTAATAAATAACTAGTGAGAATTCGTTTTGATTCATGAACAGAAATTGTATTGAAAGTCAATTTGAATCAATAGCAAAGTCTTTTACGATAAAATGTGGAGTTTCAAAAAAAATAATAAATTATCGTACATATCCCTTATTTCAATCATTAATACTGGGTGTTAATACATTATAAACCCAAAATTAAAAAAATTTTAAGACGAGCTCTAAGGGTATTTTTTTTTTAATAAAGATTATTCTCGCGATTTGACGTTTCAAGCAAATGTGGAGTTTCGAAAAAACGGCGCTCAATTACAAAAGACAAATTTTACGAAAATGCTAATGTCACATTTAAATAGTTTGAAAATATTTGAAAGGCAGCCTATGTTCAAAGAAAAAGAAAATGCTAAAGAAATGATGAGGACTAGTTAAAAAAAAATGACAGAATAATCTCCTAACTTTGATTAATGTTTCAAAAAATATTATTAAAAATAAGATCTTCTTTAATTTGCTTCAAAGTCTGGTTCAATAAATCGGCATCTATTGTGTGTTCGTTCCAAAGAAAATGTAGTCTGGGAACAAAGAATAAATATCTACAATCGTTCAAAGACTGCCAATATATTCAAATGAATAGAGTTATGCACAAAACAGCCAGCTAAAGAAAACTGAAACTGAGATAGTTGAACCATTCAATCTACTCTACAGCTGAAATGTTTTTGACTTTGACAAATGATAAACAATGAATACATTATTTTTTAAATATTACAAACAAGAATCTAATTATGTATTTTTTTATTTTTTTTATTTTATTTTTTCATATTTTTCTCTTACTAACTAAAATGAATAATAAGCATAATGTGACCTTACTGGGATTACCCGTGTCGATAACACTTAACAATATACTTTTTTCAAATGTTTTTACATTTGAGAATGAACAAAGAAGACTAACTTAATAAACAGAGATAATCAACAAAATATTCAGACAGTAAACACTACATATTTATGTACATCTATATTATCTATATTACAAAACGCACAATGAAAATAACAAAAACCTAACATAATCTATACACTTGTGGAGCAGTTGATTCAAGATTGGTTTGGGCGAATGAGACAATCCATTTTACATCTACCCAGCTCCACTATCCATTTTCTTATAGCTTTTTCAAAAAAATTCTATTAACTAATTGTTTTAATAGATAATGGAAGTAGGTAATAGATTTTAATTGAATAATACTTAAAATCCCTTTGTCCGAAAGTGGTATCAAATTAGTAGAACGTTAAGTTTATGCTTCTACCAGCTGAGACAAATTAAATGCATACGCAAAAATTTGCCGGTTGATGCCGCCCGTCAATTAATAAATGCGTTTGTAGTGTCTAGAGTCGATATTGTAATGGTATCTATGCAGGTCTACCAATGAACAAAATGACTCGCCTACAATTTGTATTGAATGCCGCAGCGAGACATATTTTCGGAATCTCTAAGTTCAGTCATATCACTCCACTACTTCGGGAACTACACTGGATACGTTTTAGACAGAGGGTGGAATACAAACTCTGTTAGCTTATGTATAAGTCACTGCACAACTCTGCTCCGGAATATCTAGGGGAACTATGCATTCCAGATGAACTAGCTGACAGGCGTCTCACGCTTAGATCAGCTACGTCTACGGCGAGAGGAAAAGTTATTTTACCTCTACGCAAACAGCGCACTAAATTTAGTGAACGCGCATTTGCGGTCGCAGGCCAGGCTGGGAGGCATGGAATGCTCTCCCAGCAGAGGTGCGAGGCTGTGAAATAGAAGTGATGTTTCTGAAAAAACTCAAAACCCACCTGTTCTTTAAATCATTTGAATAAATCCGTAGCATGTGACAACAAAATAAACTATTTAAATTAAATTACAAATTTAAAAGAATCACTATGTAAAGCGCCCTTGAGGTATTTTATGACGAAAATGGCCCTGTATAAATTATCCATAATAATAATAACTAGTTTGTGTAAAGGATCTTGTGATTATATTTGACTAGTTTTAATAATTTTTAAGGCACCGTAAGATTTTTCGAGTGCTTAGATATTTTCTTCAAATTAAGAAATGCCGTTTTTGTGATTGACACTATTTTCAGATGGTGATTATTACAGTTTTTTTGTGTGAAAGCGTCCTAACTGTTTTTGCATAACATAGAATTGACCTACTGCACCAATATATATTTATTTTTCAATTGTGAACTGGCTGCTTTCTACATAACTACGTTCAAATGGAATATGAAGTCTCATAAGTATTGAAATTTTCATGAGTTTTTCGTGTAACGGCTTGTCTACACGAGTGTGAATAAATAGCTTAACATACACTTGAAGTGTCGGGGGCTTTATACAGCGTAAGTCTTCGGAAAGTCGCACCTGCTCTCCGCTAAAGCCTAATGTCGCATCTCCAATGCGTGCATATTAACGATAGCACTCTGCTCCTCACAAGTGCGAGTAGGATCTTACAGAGCTTTCGTAATGTATTCAAAAGTTTGAAAACATACATAAGTTTTGAAGCTGGCTTAAGTAAGTATGCATTGTTACCGTGAATTTTGAACAATGCAAAGTCTTGTGTTGGCTTAAATCATAACGAACTATCCTTATTTTATCTCTCACGAATACTTGGTATAATTAATTTGATCCTTGGGAGATACTTCCTCACAACAGTGTTAACGAGGGTTATTTTTATATCGAACGACATCTCAACAGAGAAAACATGATTATAAGAAAATATTTACTGAATTATTATTTTTGAAATATTTATTAAAAATGGTGTTTTCACACTAGAATATTTTCATAGTCCCTGGACTGGTACCTGAAGCGTAAGACTGATCACCTTACCTTCATGCAATAAAATTGATCGAGATATTCTGCGATTGGTGTATCAATCCAGTGCCCTATGCACCATTAGGTGCGGAAAGGGAATGATGATGATGATGATGAATTACAATTTTTTTTTTTAAAGAAATTTTTTAGTTCTTATGATTAACCAAAATATTTAATTTTGAAGGCAATTTTCAACGAGTTGTAAATATTTAAGTTTATTTCAACGCAGAGGGAAAACATTTTTGAAAAAGGAATATGGAAGTCTAGGCATTTACAGGGCTTATGACCTGTCATTGGCTTGTTTAAGTGCATGGACAGAATGGTAAATGTTACACAGTGTGTAAAGTGGCCACTTCCCTTCAAAAAATGTTTAAGCTCTCTGTTGAAATAAATTTTAATATGAATAACTCCCTGGGGAGGAAATCCAGCCAGTCTGCAAGCATTTGAACATACTCAAACATTGTTGAATAACTACCTGTTAAAAGAAGAAGCATAAAAAATGGAAAATTGGTTTTAAGCGTTGCCTAGTAAGTGATTTGGTTCAGCCGGATGAATCTCACCCACGTGATAAAGGTTTTAGCTCTTTTACTTCACAAAAGTCAACAGATGGAAAAGTTGAGGAAATGTGGATGTTGAAACATGTACAAAATGGTGAATGTTACACAGTATGTAAAGTGGCCACTTAAACCAGCCAATGATAGGTCATAAGCCCTGTATATGCCTGGACTTTCATATTCCCTTCTCAAAAATGTTTTTCCTCTCTGTTGAAATAAATTTAAATATGAATAACTCCCTAGGGAGAAAATCCAGCCAGTCTGCAAGCATTTGGACATACTTAAACATTGTTGAGTTGTAAATTACTCACTATTGGAAAATGAAATCAAGTTGGGGTAGAGTGGGATTCGAACCACAGACCTTTGGTCCGTGATTCCGAGACACTAGCCCCAGGACCACAACCCAATTTTTATCTCTAAAACTTCTCGGTTTCGTCAATAGATTGACCGAAAACTTCAAAAATATTAGCACCATTAAAACAATTTACTGTTCATTAATTCGTTCCTATTTAGAATATGCTAGTTTAATTTGATCTCCGTATTACGGAATCATATGGAACATTTGGATTCCGTCCAGCACCGTTTCTGAGAATAGTCGTATGGTTGCTTGGCTTTGAAAGAGGAACCTATTCCTATGCTGATATAGAGAAACGTTTAAAAATGTTTTCATTGGAGAACCGTAGAACAGAGTTGGAAAGTACATGTATTTTGAAAATACTAAACTCAATAGGTAGGTCCCTTCTATGTTACAAACAATATCCTTCCATGTCCCCTCCCGTGCCACTAGAAACAATATTTTTTTGCATGTCAAATCTTCCAAATCTAGCTTTGTGTAGACGAGTAAACTCTTCTGTTAAGTCTTCCAGGCCGAGCTGATTGGTATTGAAAGTGCAATTTTATGAATACAAAAAAAAACACCTAGTCCCGCAATTATCACAATTCACAGCGATAGCATATCTGGACTGCTCGCGTTCAAATCTGTTTACTCCACGAATGCCATTATAAGCAACATTCAAAAACTTAACTATGCTCTCAGCACACGAGGCATAAATGTTCGATTCTGCTGGGTTAGAGCTCATGTTGGGGAAATCGGAAATGAGAGAGCATATACAGACATCTACTGAAGAAATATTCCATAAATCACAACTTATGACACCAAAACAATTATACGCTAAAACAATACTCACTTATAGATTCAAAAACTACTCTTACTCAAATGAAAGACATAACCCCCACAATACATCACATACAAATAATATAATCACTAGATCCTCAACACATAGACAACTTAAACTAATACCACTTTCGGACAAAGGGATTTTAAGTATTATTCAATTAAAATCTATAACCTACTTCCACTATCTATTAAAGCAATTAGTAATGAGAAAATGTTCAAAAAGGCAATAAAAAAATGGATAGTGGAGCTAGGTAGAAGTAAAATGGATTGTCTCATTCGCCCATACCAATGCTGAATCAACTGCTCCAAAACTGTATAGCTTATGTTAGGTTTTTGTTATTTTCATTGTGTGTTTTGTAATATAAATAACAAAGATGTACATAAATACCTTGTTTTTAAAACTGTCTGAATATTTGTTAATTATGTTTGTTTTTTAAGTTAGTCTTCTTTGTTTTTTCTCAAATGTAATTTCAAAAAATTAAATTGTTAAGTGTCCTCGGCACGGGAAACCCCAGTGAGGTCACATTAGTTTGTAAGCGAAAAATATAAATAAATATATAAATAAATATGAGCTAGCCAAGGCTGCTACGGTCAAAAAAGTGAGGCCGAACTTTGATGAAGTCCCACTAAGCCATGTAAGGTGGTCCCTTTTAAAAGATAAATCAAATGAGTAAAGGAAAATTTATGAAGAAAAAACTGCCAATAAGTGGATCTAGACACTTTTGAGAACTTTTGAGAAACACAGACGAGGCCAAAACATTTTGGAAGCATGAAACGCCTACATATGAATTAACTCAGGTTCTCTCGGTGCATGGATGCATGAGGGAATATCTGCATCGCTTTGGGCTGCGAGACGATAGTAGCTGTTTATGTGATGGCATCACTGAGCAGACTGTAAAACATCTTATTATATACTGTCCAGTGTTTGATAGGCCGAGGTGGGAGCTTGAATGCAAAGTAAACACTCGGATTGCTGCGACTATTAACCTAGCTGAGCTCCTAAACTGTAATGATACACGAAGAGAGGCTGTTCGATTCATTACAGGAACGATCAAGCAGGCTAAGTTATTTAATGGTGGTATCTAGCTCCATTTGTTTTTTTGTGTCTTACTTTTACGACTTTTTTTATTTTTTATTATTTATTTATCTAATATTTCTAAAGCTATTTTATTTATTCTGATTCTGCTTTATTTTTATTATTGTTATCTATGGTGAAAAATGTTAAAGTATACTGAATATAATCTAAAGATAAATATATTCGATAAAACCTTGCACATAACAAGAGCAAGGTACAAATAATTTGCATCTAAAAAAAATATATAATAAAAAAAACTCTTCTGGTGACTTGGAGTTTCTCAGTCTGGGTCTTCTTGCTTTTCGCCGATCTCTTACTAGTTTTAAGAAGAGTGTGGTGGCATATAATAGCTTAACAAATTTACTATAATACTATTTATATATACCTTTGTTCCAATTTACTATCCTTATTTTCTGTCTATGGCAGTGTTTCCCACGGTGGGGCGAACGCCTCAATGGTGGGGCATAACGCCTCAGAGGTGGGGCACCACGCTTCAGAGATGAGACACGTCGGCATTCCAAAAATAAAGGGGAATACTCATCGGTCATACAAAAAAATGCCTGAGATGAACAAAATTGAAATATACGCCAAATTGTACTTGTGAAGTGACTGATAATGCTTAACATGTTATTTTCGACCATCTGCAAACTTTGTAAAGTGATTTTAAAGAACGATTTGCTGATTTAAAGGAAATAAATTTTCCAGCTCGGTTGACACAACCAATGCTGTTAGATATTTCAAATGAACAACTATATGAAGAAGAATTTTAAGATATCCAAAATAATGATTCGATTACAAATTTATTGAAAATAATAGGAATAATGGCATGATTTGCTTGCAAAAAAATTAACACAAAATATCCTAATATTACTTTGCATGCCAGAAAATGATAATTACCCTTTCCCTCATCTTATTTGGTAGAATGTGGTTTTAGCGTCCTTCGCAATTTACTCATCAAAAAACCAAATCGATTGGATATATAGTCCTTAAAATATAGCTTGATTAGAATGACAGCTGTCAAACTAATTTCATTAATGGGAAATTACTGATCACTGATCAAATAAATTTTATCAGTTATTTCATACAATCATGAAAGTTTGTTTCCAAAAATTGATATAAAAAACGAAAAAACAAGCCTATTTTAGGGTGTTTAACATAATTGTTCACTAAAAAATGAGACATTTATACTTTTTTCACGAACAACATAAAACGAATAATTTGTTTATTTGATCAACTTACATTGATCAATTTGTCCCATCTCTAACGTTTATGCAAAATGTTTTTTTTTTGGTTTTAAAGCAGATTTTATAAATCAATGCTGATATATGTTTCAAGCATTGTAATAAAAAAATAAATTAACAAGCCATATACAAATGATTTTTCGTGTGTCAATATAAATAACTCCTTTGATGTCACTACAAAGTTATGTCGTCACTTTTTCTGACTACTGTCATCCTAATCATGTTACATTTTAAAGACTGTAATAGAGATATAAAGGGGACCTAAGACTGAAATTAACTAAGTTAGATCCGGACATCAAATTTCTTTGTAGCAAGCGAAACTGAATTTAATAATGAATTAGGCGTCATGATATGTGTGTTGGTACTCAATTTCAACTGTCACTTGTGTTTTATTATTGTTTAAATTTTAATTTTATTCTACTTAATTACATTTTCAATTTGTGTTTTGTAATCATTTCAGTTATAATATATGTACTAGAATAGGTTTTATTTAATTTCATTAGGGGTTCATATGTTTACAAACATATAACAATATAATTTGATAATTTACCTGCTATTTAATTAAAAAAGATGCTGGTGGGGCATCTGACTTTTGGAAAGACTAGGTGAGGCATGGCATTATGAAGGCTGGGAAACACTGGTCTATAGCGTACAAATTATTCTCTTTAAACCACTTACCGACTAAGTCGATACTTAACATTTTATCCTTAATTAAATGACACAGAAAATTTAGTTCTGATATTTTTTCTTAAATAAAACTATCAACATCGGTTCAGTTTTGGGGTGTGAAACACGGGACTAAGAAACGTAGATTGAAGTAAGAAAATAAATTAATTTAATAATCAGGCTTACGTTATTTCTTTACGCACAGTATCGGGGAGGTATTTGTGAGAGAGTGAAAGAAAAACAGTATTTTAATTCCTGTTCTTCGAAATTCTCTTGATATCAATAAATTGAATATTTTAAACGAAATTTGATTCTCAAATATTCGTTAATCATTAGGAAGAACAAATATTCGAATGTAAAATATTGGTTTTGTCGGCCACAATATTTTAGCGATTATGGTTCGATATTTTGTTCAGTTACAAAGCTAGTCAAAAGTTAACATCACCATAAATTACGCTGGTATATTATTTGTTATCATGTATTTTTGGTATTTCACGAATAAACTATTGAAAAAACGACTGTCATTTTCACATTTAAAAACAAATTTTCTCTCGTGGATAAATCTGATAAACAATTTTATCTTCAAACAATTTTGACAGAATTTTCCTCCATTAAAATAACGCAATTAACGCTCCATGAACGAGTGACATGCAAAAATGTAGGCATTATCAGATTTACTTGTACCTTGACGTATATTTTAGAATTTACGTTACTTTTTATGTATTTTGTTGTATATAAATTTATTGCGACAGAGAGGGAAAAGATTTTTGAGAAGGGAGTATGGAAATCTAGTCATTTACTAGACTTTTGACCTGCCGTTGCCTCGTTTGAGTGGTCATTTGCGCGTTTGTACATTCCAATGTCACTATATTTGAGTTTCCGGCTCGATTGGCCATCAGAATGTATATGTTCGCAACTGCGATATGAGAGGAGATAAGAATGTACTCGAATGAGTCGGCCACTTGCATATTATCAGACCCTAGCTAGACTCCAGCATACTGGAGTTACATTATGAAAATAGCAATGCGCCCCGATTAAACAAATGTAAGCTAATACTGGAAGAAATCATTCAAAAATATACTTTGTGTATTATTGTAGATATGGAAAACGGGCCGACATGGCCTCTGACTGAAATTGTAATTATATTGATTCATCCCTTTTCTTTTTGCACCTGATGATGCATAGGGCACTGCATTGTTACACTAATCGCAGGGTATCTTGTTCATTTTTATGATGAAGTACATTTTAGATGAAGAACATTTTAGAAAAGGTAATATAGAAGTCTAGACATCTACAGGGCTTATGACCTGTCATTGAACATTTATATTCCTATTTGATATTTGAACATCTATATTCCTTCAATTCTTTCATTTGTAGATGTTTGTTAAGTTAAAGAGCTGAAACCTTTATTGCGGGTGAGATTCATCTAAGGTAGTTGAATCGAGTCCTTGTTTACAAAAATTTGGACAAACTCAAAATATTGTCGAAAAATCCTCCGGATCCATGAAAGAGTAAAAAAATTGAAAAAAAAACGTTTTTTTAGGCGTTGCCTAGTATGTGGGTGAAATAATTTAATTAACCCTTTAGATGCCTAGACTTCCATATTACCTTCTTAAAATGTTCTTTATCTCTGTTGTAATATGTTAATATTAACAGCTCCCCTGGAAGTTGAATCCAGTCCTAGTCTACGAAAATTTGAACAAACTTAAAATATTGTTGACACCTTATTAAATCAATATTTCATATCAACCACCAGGAATCAAACCCTAGACCTCTCGCATGGTAAAAAACGCGCTGACTACTACACCACGAGGCCGACATAGTATATTGAAAGAAATTAAGAGAGTTCGTTAAAATTATTCCATATTTTGACATAATCCAAGGTCCATAGAAAGAAATAAAAGAAAGAAATGCACTGGTCGTACTTTCAGTCAGAGTAGCAGCCTTTTGTACGTGAACATGGAAATGGGATGAATATTGTAGATTAGGGACTCAACCCAATTTTCCCTGTAGACTATATAAATGTTACATCATAGTAATAGAGGTTCTCGGGTATGTGAATAAGAAAGAGGTCCCTTTACTTAGATTAGACAACAATGGACTTCTTATCGAAGGGAAAAATACTGACTAGCCTAATCCTTTTGCTTTGTCATCTTCTTTAGTACATTCTAATAAAATTCTATCTCCAATAGGCTAAATCTACTATGACTATTTTTATAGGTACATCCGTTTAATCTTAGACATACGTACAAATAACTTGTCCATTCGAAACACTTAGACCTGAATAAATTTCTGTGAATAAAAAATACATTTTGTAGGTTATTAATATTTCTATGTCTTGCAGTGGCGGTTTTGGTACTAAATTTCTAGTGAGGCTACAATATATTTTAAATTCCTATATTGCTAGATTTTAACGATCAATATTGATGTCATTTTGAGTTTTCACAAAATTACGAAGTTATTTATTACTAGGTACATACGCACTCAATGCGCGCGGTAGCGACTTTTGTCTACCAACAAATAGTAATAATAATCATGGTTTATTAACAAAAAATACAATTTCTTTATCTACTACACACATCACATACTTAGGTAATAGAATTCTGTGTAGAGTATTATATTACGAAAATGGCGCTATATAAGTTATCCATAATTATTATTATTATGTCTAGTCTACCTAACTATGTACATCCTGTTTTAAGGCAGACATTTTTATGCAAAAATAAACAATAACGTGACCTACTTGCAGGGGCGAATGCTCCTTATAATCGATTACATGCAGCTTACCATATTTTTTTGACATCGTAAGTAATGTTTTATAATACTGTAGTATTATTAGGAAAAAACACATCACCAAAAAAATATATTACTTTTTTTGGGTAAGTAAATTTATATATTCCTTTATTCCATACAGCGACCAGTTGCGCCTTTATTGCCCAAAATTATCACTACTGGATTACACGAGATTACTCTGCTCACTTTAAAATCACTAATTCAAATACGTCTTTAACCTAAAAGTTTAGAATCTCGTTCGAAAAATAACACTTGCGATTACAGTAAAATCTTGCAGCTTTCATTAATGCAATTTAGTATTTCAATACTTTTGCATAAGGGCTAGTATTCTTTAAAATACATCAATTTGACTTACGACAGTCTAAGGGAGGTGACAATATACGCACTCGTTATGTGTGAGAAAGACATAACGAATATATTTCGTACGTCTTAACATGAAAGTTACAATAATAAGTAAGTAATTGACAGTAATTGATCAAGCTTATGTTTTGGTGGTTTGAAAGTAAATTTGCTTTAAAATTATTAATATATTGATATTTTAATCGAAACGAATTGATATTTTAATCCATAATAAAGTATAAATCCTTTGGTGGGTTTTAAAAAAACAAAGATTCAATAATTGTTTTTTGATTGTAATTCGTTTTTGTGCATACGATGACAGTTAAATATTGTAGGTTATTCTTCAGTATCCATTTAAACTTTTAAAATTTAGTTAGAGTTATGATAAAAACGTTACTCGTGTATAGTGTTAAGAATAAATATATATGAAAAATTACAACATGTATAACTTATGTCGTTTTGTGAATAATAATGTGATATAAAAGTCGATGAAACAATGATTCTTAAAACGTAATTTATGTTTTGTTTGGTGAACTATCGTACTCGGTAAGGTAAGGAATACTTGAAAATTATTTAATTATTATCATTTATTAAGAAATAGTGTTTTATTTCAAGACAAGTTATAATAGTCTGACTTAACCAAAGATGCAATGGTGCGCTAATGAATTATTCAGTTTATTATTTACTTTTTCGACATTTAGCCGAAAATGCGAAATAGCTGCGCGGTTGGGTCGTTGTTTTCTAACGATGAAGGCGGGGGTTCGAGTTCACAGGGGTTATAATTTTTTTTTGCAATTATGTTTTTTTAAATATTATTTTTTAAATCAAATGTTTGTACTACATTAGAAAATATTTTAACTGAAACTATTAGCCGCTGGAAGAATTATTTATTAAATATAAAATAGACTTGTTTTTATATGCCATACTACCGCTATGGACATTTTATTAGAATTTTCATAGCTTACCAATTTAAAAACTCACCGCTCGCCACTGCCTACTTGTTAGTTTATTATAGAGTTGTACAACATTTAAATATACCATTTATTATTTTAGAATGTTTTTGAGTAAGATTTCCGATTTTTCTCCACCTAAATCCAGTAACCATTTTTTTTAAATGTATTTTATTGAATTCGGGTCATGGTTTTGTATGTTCGGGTAACAGATTGAATATTTTGGGGGCCAGAAAACTGATTTTTTTGCCCGAATTCATCCCGAATCCATGATCCAGATTTTACTTTGACATCTGGTAGTGTTCCTTTTGAAATTCGGTAGAATAATTTGCTTTCAGAAAAGTAATTATTTTTATTCTTATTAATGACGTTTTATAATCTATGCAGCTGACACAAGAGCAAATATAAATACCCCACTAGCTCCTTTTTTCTTATTTTATCTCCGAGGCACCATAAAGATCAGACTTACGAAAACATGATTTATTTGCAGTATGCATTTTTTTTTTTAAAGAGTCCGAGATACAGTGCATTCGAATGTTTAATGGCCTATCCTTATGTGTTAGTGCCTGTAGGTAACTAAAAAAACAAACTAATTTTGTTTGCATACTAGATTTTTTATCAGCGCATAAACTTTCAGTCACTCTCACTTCATTATAATATTCTTCACAACCCTTGCGCTCCAAAATATCTAGCTGAGAATTTTATTTACCTTTCTGTTCGTGGTTTTTCGCTTCGCTCTTCTCAGGAGAGAACGCTTTCCATTCCTCGACAAAGCACATCATTTTTCAGCTATTTCTTTTCCGTTTAGGGTGCTAGCTTAGGAATGAGCAACCTTTATATAAAAAATGCACCTCTACCTCACACTTTAGCTTCCTTCAAGAAACGCCTGAAACATTACCTTATCCTCAGTATCCCAAACTTCCTGTATTTTACTGTTTTTAAAAATATATATTTTTATCAATTTTTTTTCTTGGTTTCTCTTTCTCTCTCCTTCCAAACTCATTTTCTGATTCCACATTTCTCATTCTTTAGTATGTATAACAAAATGTCCCTTTTAAAGGGAAATGAAGGTTTGGTGGTACCGAAAGTATGTAATAAGTATGGTTATAGAACTCTAAAATATATAGTACCTAGCATATTTTTATTTATTGCCAAAAAGAACCTAAACTCAACAAACAATGTAACAAAATCAAAATAAGAGAGTGGCTACTTGATCAAAAGTATATAAACAAATAGTAGCTAAAATTTATTTATTTATTTATTATTTATTTATTTATTTATATGACGGACTTATGCAGTTCATTCTAGCAATGGTAGATACAATTTCTTATAATAAATACCGGCACTAATTAAATAAAATACAATTAAATAAAATTAAAGATAGGACAAAAAAAATAATAATTACCATCTCAAGACAAGATCCGGTCTATTTTAGTGAATTTTTAAATCTATAAAGACTTACACCAAAAAAGTCCAGATCTTGTCTTGAGTTTACAATACGACACAATCGGGACATTGGTGCACGCAAGCCATAGTTTGTGCTGTGTTGATCGAGGAACAGGACATTATTATTTCGTAACCGGTGGATCAAAACATTGAATGCCACTTGTTCCAGTAACGATGGTACATCAAATATGTAAATATATTAATTTTTCATATATTTTCTTGTAATAAAAAAAATAAAAAAATATTATTATTATTATTTGTATATACATGTATATTCTAATATTTCCAGCTGTTAATTATATGTGTTATGCATTGTTTTTATAAATGTAGATACCAACTTTCGCCAACAAGCAAAAGAAAGTGGCTTGGTGGGATTTTTGTTTTAGTAAAAATATGAAAATTAAAATGTTAAAATTGTAAAAATGTGTAATCATATGAAGACAGCTAAAAAAAAATTAAAAAATACATAAATGCAAGCCTTATCTTCCCATTATAATATAACCGTTACTTTTTTATTTTTTTTACGTTATTTTCGTTTTTTAGTACAAATTTTTGACCAACTCTCCTTTTGACCGGTCTGTTTTTTAAATGCCTGGATGATATTGCTTTAAGCAATAAGTCCGCCAAAGAACTTGTTCTTAGTAATTTAAGTTTTAAATAAATATAAAACATTTGGCGTGGAAATACGCGTTAACAATGCTTTCTACGCGCGCTTTAACGTTCGAAATACCACCCCTGGCTACTTTAAAGAAACGCCTGAAATACGAATATTCCTATATATCCTTAGAACCCCTACCTCACCTCCCTTGACTATTTAAAAAAAAAAAAAGTTTAATCGGCAAAATTTTGAGTATTTAATCTTTGCAGCCATCTCTGTTTTCCTCTCTCATGACTTATCCCAGATTCCTAATCTATTGATGTATACATGACAACGTGATATAAGTTAATATGTTTTGTTTTTTCAACACTTATTTTTTGTGTTAAACAGCACCTGTCATTGGCTGGTTTAAATGGTCACTTAAC